>NC_056748.1:180638810-180851310 GCF_019279795.1 Protopterus annectens
AGACAGAAGTAAACAAAAAGACAACAGAAATGAAAAAGCTGTCACAAAAACTGTGTGCACAAGGCCGCAAATGCGATCCACAAGCAACAAGGAAATATTAAAATTAGTGTGCAAAGACAACCAATGGGTGTTGTAATATGAAAAATAGTGTGTAATGACAACCAGTGTGTGTTGTACGGCCAGTATGTGTTGAACGGCCATAGACTTAGAAGGCAAGAAAACGCAACCAAATTTCCAATAGACAGAAGTAAACAAAAAGACAACAGAAATGAAAAAGCTGTCACAAAAACTGTTTGCACAAGGGCGCAAATGTGATCCACAAGCAGCAAACCAGAGGGTCAGAATGCGATCTGCAAACCGCAAAGTGCAGACACCCTGAAACCCTGTAACATACGAAATAAAAAATTATAGCAGAACGAAAAGACAACAGAAATGAAAAAGCTGGTACAAAAACAGTGCGTACAAGGGCGCAAATGCGACCCACAAGCAACAAACCAGTGGATCGCAAATACGATCCACAAATAACAAAGTGCAGACACCCTGAAACCTGTAGCAAATGAAATAAAAAAAGTATAGATATAAGTAATGGATTTAAAAATTAGCTGGTTAATGAAATAAAAAAGTATAGATGTAAGTAAGGGATTTAAAAAATAGCTGATTAATGCGATCCACAAACAACAAAGTGCAGACACCTTGAAACCCTGTAGCAAATGAAATAAAAGGTATAAAAGATAAATATCCCATGAGAACGAAGTGTAGACACCCTGAAACCCTGTAGCAAATGAAATAAAAGATAAAAATCCCACGAGAAGTAGCAGCAAAGAAAAGAAGAGAGCAATCACATAAATAAAAGCAGTGTCATGGACCACAACAGCGATCCGAATGCAAAGTGCAGAAGTATATCAGGAAGAATAAAATTTATACATAGAGTGCAACATAATCCAAAAGCCTGTACAAAGAGTGCAACATAGCCAATAGTAAGGTGTAATAGAGTAAATACAATTAGAAATACAATTACACATGAATATATATATATATATATCACTCCTCACCTCATCAACAGCAGTTGAAACTGAGTAGAGACAAGACAGTTGTCATTTCAACAAATGGGGGGGGGGGGGTCAAAGGAAGAAACCTGAGAAATAAGGAACAGTTTACTGTCTTCAGGTATCTGGGAGGGGTGGTTGGGGAGAACGGAAGTATGAATGAAGAGGTCAGAGCTAGAAACAGAGTGACTAGCACAAAATTTCTTGGGTAGTGTGTGACAGAAGAATGCTGACAAAGTAAGGTGCGCAAAATAGTGTTGCAACTAGTACTTTTGTATGGGCAGTGAAAGCAGAACAGCTGAGAAAGCTAGAGGTGATGGAGATAAAAGATGGGTGGTAGGATGCATACTGAGGGGGAGACAAAAAAATGATGTCAGGCAGAGGCCAGATATTTCAAGTTGCAAAGAAGGTCCAAGAGAACAGATTGTGGTGGTTCAGGCACATGTGCAGGAAAGCAGAAGATGATTTGGTGAAGATGATGTGGTAGAGGGAGAAAGAAGGCAAGAAGAAGTGAGGGGATCCAGCAAAGAGATGGATGGATCGTATAAGAGAAGATCTGAGAGAGCCAGGCATAACTGTCAAAAGGATAGGAGAGTGGTATTGAATCTTGACAAGTGGTAACAGTTGACATGACACCGTAACCTTGGCTGACATGTAGCACACCACAGATTTACAGGAGTGATACAGTCAAAGCTTGTCTGCACGGTAGACACTGCAGAGTACTGCCTGTGTATGTGCCTGAAGGAGCTATGGTGGATGTGGAAGAGTTACATGCATTTTTAAAGAGCAGATGCTAGATAGTCTAATGGCTTCATCCTGTTACCAGTGCTTTGTACTGTAAGGCTAGAAGAAAACCTGTGTGTGATTACATGAAGTGATGAGCTCCTCTGGCCTTTACAGAGATGTTGATATGACAAACCAGCAAGATCTGAAGATTTCTGCCTTTGAATGACATGCTGCTTCTGTCACCTAGTGGCACAGCTTCTCATTGCAAGCAGAAAAGACATTTACTGTTGAGGGATAAAACAGAAGAGATGCCCGAGACTAGCTGAACTAGGTAGCTGATTCACACAGAATGATAAAACTTAAGAGATTTCATCATGTTGGTTACGGAGTCGGTGGATTATGCCCAGAAGTACAGTTACATCATCATATGAGGATTTGTTTAGATTATTACCTCTGTAACATGTTTTATAGTCTAGTTTGCTGTAGTCACCATAGACTTAGAAGTGGAACCAGCCTGTTGGTCAGACCACTGCCTGGGGTTAGTTTTTTTCAGGCTGTTGGTCGTGTGGATGTTTGCATCTGTAGTCTGGACAAAACACAATGACACAAATTAATTTATATGTTTTTGAGATATCTTAGTTGTCTGTCTTCCATCATGTTTAGTAGACTAAAGCTTTGCCTTTTTAAAAGATCTTTCTCTGTAAAAATGGACAGCATTGAATAGTGTAGTGATTATCAAATACATAAAAAAAGTAAATTTGCAACAGCTTGTTAAAGATTATTGCCAAGGAAATTAATGGGCCTTAAGGCTGTGAATATCACTGTAATAAGGTTGTGAATACTACTGTAAATTATTTTTCACAGAAAAGACGGTGGAGAAGTTAAATAATTATACATTAAAAAGACCTGTTAAATCATATATTTTGTAGGAGAGCTGTGACAGTTATTGTAAAGATAGCATGTGGACTGAAAATAGCACCTGTAGCTTCTTTAGGAGTTTTTTTTAACATGGTTCATATAATAAATAGCAAGCATTCTGTTGAAGCCAACTGTATGTACACTGCTTCAGCCTTGTGAAAAATGTAGTTGCCTTTATTACTGAATAAAAACAAGAGTTTAAAATAGGAGAAAGATTTATAATCGAGTTTGAAGTAGGAGACAGATTTATAAAGAACTCCAGAAACCCTTAGAGACAGGAAATACTGCTAGTGAAAATCAGAATTCCATGGGTACTAGTAATATCTTGTAGGAAACTAAAAATAAAGCCAAATACTAATGAAAATGGAAATACAAGAAAAAGTAGAATAAAATAGTTTGGGTGGTTTAAGACTTATGTTTGCATTTAGACAGTTCCAGGTCAGTGAGCTAACTGTCTCTTTCAACAACCCACCCTGTTCTAGATGTGTTCTTATACCTAGTGAATCCATTGTCCGCCACTTATGATAATTTTAAAATATAATTCCCTCCCTCCTTCCCGTCATTTATTGCCTGTTGTCAGTAAGTATCATTTATGAGAATCCTCTCCCCTTAAGGTATTTACCTGACTAAGAAACCTTTAATGTTATTGCTTAATAATGAGTGTACCGTTAACTGTTTACACTGTTTTACTGCTAAATTAATGAGTTTTTGTTGTAATTAGTTTACTAATTCCTACTGGTGGCAGAAGAAGAATTTCAGGCCAGGTGCTGGTTTTACTTGCAACAGATGCTAAATTCAAGTGACTTGCTTTTAGACAGTGTGATGAAGTGCATTGCTGCCTGTATCTCAGTGGCATGGTTGACTGTACTGTATAGAAGTAGGTATTTAGAGCCTAAAGCTTCTCTATACAGCTTACTCCACCGATGTGTGTTGTACTTTAAATATTCAGTACCTATGCAAAAAGCCTCTGGTTCCTTCTAGGTTGTGACTTGCTCTTTGTATGTAGATTTAGATTGTTTGTTTTAGACCAGTAGGAGCTTCAGTAAATAGACTTCATACTCATAGATGCAATGCTTCCTTCAGTCCACATTTGTAAGCACCTGAAATGATGAATTTACATTTTCCAACAATCTCTGTAGCTAGCCTGGTTAAAATGGGCATCCTGAGACAATGTTGCAGTTGATTCATGTTTACTGACCGCTACCTGTTAGTTAAACCAGCAGACATTGTGTATGAGAGATATGCTTCTACAGTGTTATTGGCGGCAAAACTCTCTCATAAAACCACAACAAATAATCAGGTTGCCATTACCACAAAACTCAACACAGTGCACAAACATCTTAGGCCAAATGCATAGACCTACATATGTTGCGATTCTTAAATGTAACCTGTCTAAACCACAAAGGCCACCTAAATATAATCTAAGAAACAAGTACCCTTAGCAACCTTCCAACCTCCCAAGCATCTACCCCAAAACATACATCTGAAAGTCACACTGACTCAGTTCAAAAAGCTCATAAGGCAAACCGTCACACAATCCAGTATATTAGTCATAGATGACTCCATAGTATGTCACACTTATGCACCATTCATAAGGCTTTGGAAAGAGAGGGTTGCAATTAGTTGCCTATAAGTCGCCAGGATTTGTCCCATTACCCAAGACATCAAGTCCTTGCACCACACACAAGTACACATATGACACAGTCATAGTACATGTTAGTGTAAATGACTTGAGATGTTCCTCCTTGGACTGAATGAAGGGAGACATGGTAGAGCTCTTAGAATGTGTGCCTGAGTCTAGGGTGAACTTACCCTTGAGCGGCATTGTACCATCAATAAAGAATGATGCTGCAATATGAACAAAAGATCATTGATTTCAGCAACTGACTTTACTTCTGGTGTCACTTGAGTACAAAATATATCAGTTTGGAAAGAGATGGAGATAGCTTGCACCCCCCCCCCCAGGGCTTTTATATATTAGCTAAATCTTTGTCCACCCCCATGGTGCCTTTTTTAGGCAATGTCAGTCTTCTAAAGATTCCAACATAACTAAACAGAGTCCAAACAACATTAATGTATTGCTGCTGAACAATAGGAGCTTTATTAAAAAACTCCACTCCCTACAAGCATTCCATATCTTGGAAAACATTGATATATACACCATTACAAAGACCTGGTTCACAACCATTGAAAACACTCCATCAGTACAGGGTATCAATGTCTATCATTCATTTAGGCTCAATATATTAGATGAAGGCACTGAAGGCAGTGGTCTGACACTATTCTTAAAGAAACACTTAAATCTCCAAACATGGTAGATAAGATGACTTGGAACTCCTCCACATCCTTCTCACTGTTAACAAAAAACCCTTATCTTATCATAACTATGTATATCCCCCTCAGCCTATAACTCCTGCCTAACTAGTACAGAGTCACTATGTATTAAGCCAGTCACCATTCTCCTATGACACTTCACCTACTCCTTCATAAACTGTGAGACTTGTATATCATCAAACATGTATTCCTAGAGATTTCTATACCATATAAATGCAAACTCCCTGGACCAGTTAGTCTGTACTCCAACCAGGGCCAATAAAATCCTGCACTTGGTCCTTACCCATGTGGGGTATCTATATTCCAGACTAATTGTAACTTTCTCCCTGGTTGAATCTGACCACAAGTCTATCACATTAACCATAAGACTTAAGCATGAAGTTCCTTCTAATACCTTGCTATTCAGTGATTATACAAAGGCTAACCATTTAAAACTGAATGATAACATGGCTACATTCAAAGGCCCCCTTCCATTTTGATGACCCCCCCCCCTCCGTATATGTGGAATCTTTCGCTGTCATATTTTTGCACATGTGAATAACTGCATAGATGCATCTATCCTCTTCAGAAATATGCCATATTCAAAAATAATACAAGGAAAAAATGAATAGGTAAATGTATCTAACTCAGGATGCCAAAAAAGCCTTTGCTAAATTAAACAAGGACTCTGTACCTTAATCGAAGCAAACAAAGCCAGATATGAGGTAAAAATAGACAAACAGATGAAGGATAACCAGAAGGCCTTATTTCTGGTAAAAATCGTAGAATCACTACCTAGCACTGTGCATTGCCAATAGATTCATAGGTTCATGGGTAAGTACTAGGCTCTCAACTCTTGTGGGCCATTTTAAGCCTAGCCAGTTTCCCTTTTTGTGCTCAAATTATCTCATTTGGTTAGAAATTGGTCTTACCCATCCCATGGTTAATAATTGTATGTAATGGGATTAACTGGAATCATTCCATAGACAAGCTGAGGTGACCCATGCATTGATAAACTATTTAGGTGCTGCCTCTGTCTATTAGTAGCATGGTCCAGTCCTGTGGTAAAATTTTGTGTTTCCTATCCATAGAGCCATGTTGTACTTGAATATGGACAGGGATGAACTTTGTTTTATGTGAATGGGGAGTCTCTTCCAAAGCAGCAGTATCCTCTTTGAGATGTACCTGCCCTTCCAAACTGTTCTGTTGATGTTGCAGAAGAGGTTTAGATCCCTAGACCGAGTATTTCTGATGTCAGTTGATTTGCTCATGTGCCATAAGTCCATCAGTATTGCATCAAAGGAAGCATTGTATGCCTGACAAAAGTCACCTTTTAGCAGTCTGTGGGATACTGAGTATAGTGACAAGGCTTTGAGTCGGCCCATGTAGGACATGTTCTCTAGGCCTTGTATTCTTTTGGTAAGGTATCTATGTTGCCGTTCAGTTGTTGCATATGTCTGGACATTTACATACCAAAGGGAGAATTGTATTCAATGACTGGCCTAATGAGTACTGAGTAAAGGGGACAATAACATTCCCTAGCTCTTGACACAATCCCTTTGTTTATAAGCTGTGTAACTTTCTTACAACAATAGACATACGTTGGTCAAAAGTTTGGTCACTATCAACAAAGTTCCCAAATCACAAACAACTGGGTCAACTCATAGTGGCATACTGGTAATCTTGTAGCTGTCCTTCAAGAATGCAACTGCAGTCCTTACATATGGGTTGTCCTGCCTCAGGCAGCCCTCAGTTGGCCGGATTCCAAAGTCTGGGTCTGGCGTCGGCTGATGTCGCCTCCTCCCCGACGTCAGAGCGGCTGGGGTATAAAAGCATCAGCCGACGCCATCTTCCTCAGTCTTTCTTGCCGCGCAGTGCCCGAAGCAGAAGCAGTTCGCAAGTGCCGGTCGGTCAGCTCCTGTGTTTTACGTATCCGAAGTCATGAAAAAGCTAAGTACCCCTTTGGGGAACCTTTTTTCTTGCCTCAGCCGATGTCAGAAAAAACTGAAAAAGTTGATAACTGTTTGTCTTGTGGTAAACAAATACCTCATAAGGACTTCCATTCTTACTGCCTCCCCTGCCTTGGCCCAGACCACGATGTCTCGGCCTGTGCCGCCTGTGCTTGCTTCAATAAGCGCACTCTCAGGCGCCGGGCAGAGTTTGCTGAAGACTTTTTCGGCGATAAATACTCTTATAACATGCCGTCGGAACAACCGACACCACATATTTCCAAAAAAAACGGAAAGACCGGGACCGACATTCTCGGCCCGCGACTTCCACCGACACCACGCCAAAAACTACCGTGAGTGCATCGGTCTCTTCTGAGGCGGTTGTTCCGCCGCTCCGGACCGACGACACCGCTTTACCGATCACACCGGCCCCGGAGCCTGTGCCGGTTGTTGATTTTCCCCCAGAAACTGAAGCCCAGGATTTGCCTGAGACCATACCCGTGGACAAGGTGATGCCAGCACGTGGGGCAGCTAGGCCCCCTATGTCTATGTCTATCAAGGCCTACACACGTGCTAAGGCGGCCAGCCAGGCTAAGTCTCACCCTCCTAAAGCTTTGCCTCAGCCCACTACTGATAAACAAATTATGACTCTAGCTGCAGATTTAATTTCCTTAATCAGAGGCTCTCAGGCCCATCCTGACAGAGGTTCTCAGCCACCTTCTGACAAAAGGCCCAGGGTTGAGCATACAGACACCCTTTCTTCAGATGAAGCATCTGGTGACTCTGATCACTCAGATACCCAGGAAGAGTCCTTCCAGGTCTACGAGGATTCTGATGCGGAGGACTCTATTCCTTCTGCCTCTCCTCCTGAGGATATTTCTTTTGGGGAAATTCTCCACTCCATGAGAGAGCATTTTTAGTGGCAAGGTCAGGAATTCTCCGACTCCAGGAAGCGGCTTCGTACCTTCCTTAAGCTTCCCCAACACAGGCCTTTAGCTATCCCTCCAGTGTTAGATGTGCTGGATGATGTGTACTCAGATTCGAGTGCTTCTCCTGATTCTCCCCCCCCCTGCTCCTGTCAAGCCGGACAGATACTACAGGGTTCCTGAAACCCACAAACATTTATTTAAGGCCCATTCTGTTGATCTAGAAACAATTTCCCAGGGGCCCAAAGGGGTGGCCACATCCACGGCCAAAAATCCTTTGCCCTCAGATAGGGAAGCTAGGTCTCTGGAGAGGTGGGGCAAAAAAGTTTATACCTCAACCACTCTTGCCATGAGAGCCCTTAATTGCCTTTTTCATATGTTTCAGTATCAGGATTTCTTGATGGATGATTTGCAGAAAAAGTTAACCTCTCCTGAGCCTTTAGAAAGGAAGGCCTTGCAGGATTTGGTCCATAACACTCAGCAGGTTAGCAATCATTTTCTTCAGTGTGGTTATGATGCATTGGAAGCTTCATGTAGGGCAGCTATGACAGGGGCAGTCATTCGTAGACATGCATGGTTGAAAGAACAGGCATTGCCAGATCATGTTAAAGTAAAGCTTCTAGATGCACCTTTGGAAAAACACAAGCTATTTGGTGCTAATGCTCAGGATGTGTTGAAATCAATTGAGGAAAAGGCTAAATCAGTGCAAACAGTCAAGGATTTCCTCCAGGTTCAGCCACCAAGGTTCAGCAGGAATTGGCCTTCTAAGAATTGGTCCTTTCCAGACACTGACAAGTTTCAAAGGGGAAAAAACAGATGTACCCGAGGAAGAGGGCAATACAGAGGCTCCTACAGAGGACGCCAATGACAACCGACTAATCAGAGAGGTGGCGCAGGGACATCCCCTGCTCCACAGGGACAATCACAATGACTTGACTTTGACACCGCCGACCAAGGCTCAAAGAGAAGCACCTTTAGGCGGAAAATTATCCTTATTTTCAAAAAATTGGCACATTTTAACAAAGGACAAATGGATTCTGGACATAATAGATCAAGGCTACAGGTTCCACTTCCATACTTTACCAACAAAACAAGGCATGCCAAACCTGCCACAAAATCAAAGGGCAGAGGCATTCAAACAAGTTTCAAAGCTGATAAAAATCAAAGCAATAGAAAAGGTTCCTCCTCAGGAACAAGGCCAGGGATTTTACTCAAGACTGTTCCTTGTTCCAAGAAAAGAAAAGCAATGGAGACCTATACTGGACTTGTCCGCTCTAAACACTTTTCTCATTGTACCAAAATTCAAAATGTTGACGCTACAGCAACTCCTTCCCATGCTGGGCAAGGGGTCTTGGCTGGTTACTCTGGACCTCAAAGAGGCATACCTGCATGTCCCAATCAGACACAGTTGCAGAAGATACCTCAGATTTCTTGCAGGGTCAGAGCATTATCAATTCTCAGCATTGCCTTTTGGCTTATCTACTGCGCCCAGAGTATTCACAAAATGCCTGGCATCAGTAATTGCACACTGCAGACACCAGGGGATACAAATATACCCTTACCTGGACGACTGCCTTATACAAGCGGACAGCAAGCAAGCCTTGACAAAAAACTTGAATTATGTCATTTACTTACTACAGGCTTTGGGATACACAGTCAACTTACAAAAATCAAGACTACTGCCATCCCAACAAATAATTTTTCTAGGAGCCAAACTAGATACAGGATCACAAATGGCTTACCTCACAGAAGAAAAGCAAGAACAATTACCACATTACTTCAAAAGCCTAGCAAAGCTCACCCAGATGACTGCAAGGAAAATCCTGCAGGCCCTGGGTTTCATGGCATCTTGCATTCTACTGATTCCACTGGCAAGACTACACATGAGAAAACTGCAATGGTACCTAAAAAGTCTATGGTCTCAACACAGCCACAACTTAGAAGTAATTATCCCACTCATCCCATGTCTAAAAAGGGAATTTTTGTGGTGGGCCCAAGCAAGCCAGTCAAACAAAGGTATGCCTTTCAACAAACCTCAAACAAGCCAAACCATTACAACGGACGCCTCAGACCATGGATGGGGGGCGCACATGAAGGGCAGATGCATTCAAGGTCAATGGACCCTCCAGGAAGTATATCTACACATCAATCAAAAAGAGATGTTAGCAGTAATTCATGCAATCGAGGCCTTCGGAAAATATCTTCAGCAGGGCCATCTGCTAATAAAGACAGACAACACCACTGTTATGTGGTACATAAACAAGCAGGGAGGTACTCATTCTTGCCCCCTTTGCAGACTAACAATGACTCTTTGGGAAAAGTCCCTGAAACTGAACATACAGCTGCAATCCCAGTTTGTTCCGGGCAGGGACAATGTTCTGGCGGACAGTCTAAGCAGAAACATCCTGGACCCTACGAATGGATGTTGCATCCAGACATTTTTGCTCAAATAACTCATGCATGGGGAGGCCGGACATAGATCTCTTTGCCTCCCACCTCAATCATCATCTGAAAAAGTTCTGCTCGAGGACACACCATCCACAAGCCTGGAGAATAGATGCTCTCTCATTCAACTGGAACTCTCTAACAATCTATGCATTCCCACCTCTACCATTAATGACCAAGGTGTTACTGAAGATCAAAGCAGAGCAACCGAAAGGCATCTTAATAGCTCCAGATTGGCCAAGACAGCACTGGTATCCATTACTAAGGAGCATAACTTGCACCAACCCGTGGCCCCTGCCTCAATGGCCTCTACTCTCGACTCAGCACAATTACAGGATGGTTCATCCCAACCTGCAAACTCTGCAGCTCACAGCCTGGAGGGTTCCATGACTTCTACCCATATCTCTCTTTCCAAGGAAGTTCAACAAATATTATTGGAAGCACGCAGACCTTCCACCAGAAAGACTTATTCAGCCAAATGGAAGAGATTCAACATCTGGAATACCAACAAGGGACAGGATGCATCAGTATTGAGCATCCCACAGATACTGGAATACTTGGCAGAAATGCTGCATAATGGACTTTCCTATTCTTTCATAAAAATACACGCTTCAGCAATTTCACCATCATACAACACTAATCCTCCTGTGTTTTCACATCCTTTACTAAGATAATTTCTAAGAGGGATAAAGAATATCAAGCCTCCCAGAAAACCACCAGTGCCTGCATGGGACCTTAACTTCGTGTTGGAAAAATTAACTCTTCCTCCTTTTGAACCAGCAGCATCTTCAGAATTGCAATTTCTTTCCTGGAAAACAGTTTTCCTGTTGGCAATTACCTCAGCAAGAAGAGTTTCGGAGATACAGGCCCTCATGGCAGTACCTCCATTTCTCATTTTCCATCAGGACAGGGTTTCTTTAAGAACCAATCCTTCCTTTATGCCAAAAGTGATATCCAGGGTGTCTCTAAATCAAGCAATTCACCTGCCCACCTTCTTCCCCAATCCTCAAAATAAAGGGGAAAAGCTGTTGCACACTTTGGACATACACAGACAACTACGCTACTACTTGGACAGAACAAAGGCCAACAGAAAGTCTGACCAACTATTTGTAGCATATGCTCCTGGAGTGCAAGGAAAGGCAATTTCCAAACAAACAATTTCAAAATGGATTGGACATTGCATCAGATTCTGTTATACTTTCCATGGAAAGGGTGTACCAGCCAATATCAGGCCACACTCCACCAGAGCTACTGCCACCTCCACAGCCTTCCTAAGAGTGGTGGCTACAAAGGACATTCTAGAAGCTGCTACATGGAGCTCCGTGCATACATTTTCCAAGCACTACCACCTGCCTTTATATTCCAGATCCCGAGCAGGCTTTGCTTCGGCAGTCCTGCAGGGCATTTTAGCTACACCTTCCTTATCCTAGAGCCTACCACCCCCAGCTTGGCTATGGTATTCAACCCATATGTAAGGACTGCAGTTGCATTCTTGAAGGACATAGTACAGTTTTGTACCTACCATAAATGTAGATGTCCAATAGATATGCAACTGCAGTCAGATTTTCCCTCCCTCCTACCCCTCTGTGTATTAGGTCCACTTCCCTCCTTTTATACTTAGCTGGGGATATCTGTTATGGTGTATCTGTTTATTGCTATTGTGTTTGTCTGGAATTTTTTATCCAGTCCTACATTTAGCCTTCCTTGGAGGGCACCTGGCATCTGGGGCAAGAAACACTGAGGAAGATGGCGTCGGCTGATGCTTTTATACCCCAGCCGCTCTGACGTCAGGGAGGAGGCGACAGCCGACGCCGGACCAAGACTTTGGAATCCGGCTGACCGAGGGCTTCCTGAGGCAGGACAACCCATATGTAAGGACTGCAGTTGCATATCTATCGGACATCTACATTTATGGTAGGTACAAAACTGTACTTTCCCTGAGATAGATGACTTCCCAAAGGATACAGTAATGCATTTTTGGCATTTAATTTCAGAACGTCATTTTGGCACCAATTATTTATTTGGGACAAATATTCCTGGTCCTACATTGCAGTCATCTGTAAATGTGGTCAGCCAGAGCCTTTTTGTACTGGCTTTTACTTCAGAAAGTAGATGCCAAACAGGAAAGGTCCCAGCACAGAACCCTTGGGGACTCCACTAATGATTGGTATCATTGTTGAGGTAACTTCTCCTATTTTGATATCCTGTGTCCTATCTGTGAGCCAGTTTCAATCCAGCAGGTGACATAAGGGTTTAGTCCTAGTTTATTTAGCTTTTCTCCTAAGCCTGAGTGGGGAATTCTCAAAAGCTTTGGCCAAGTCAAGGTATGCAGTGTGTACTGTTTTGCCCTTCATCCATTGCTTTGGTGACCTTTTCAAAAAAATACATCAGGTTGAGTAAGCATGACCTGCCCTTGAGAATACAAACTGAGATGGGTCCACTTTTTGAAGTTTCTGTTATGTCCTGATTGATTAGTTCCATGATAAGTCTTTCCATGGCTTTGCATATGAGGCTAGTCAGACTTACAGGTTTGTAATCGCTTGGGTCTGTGGGAATGACTGCAGCTGTTCTCCATTCACTTGGTACAAAACCTGTATGGAGGCTAAGATTGAACAGTGTTGTTAGAAGTGTGACTAAATTGTGTTTCATACTATTTAAGATGCATCCAGGGGTATTGTTAGGACCCATCCCTGCAGTATTTTTAGCTTTTGATAGCACTTTTAGGATGTGTGATAGCTGGAAACAAGCCAGTTTCGGGTGTATCTTGAGGGACAGATGGAGGGGTGGGAAGAGGGGGGTAAAGTTAGAGCTAAATTCTTTGGACAGTAGATTTGCTATGTCTTCTGCCACAGTGTGGGTAATATTGTTCACAATATGCTCAGTGCATTGCTGCCTTGTGCTTTTGAGATTATGAACATAACCAAAAAATGTCTTGTGATTGTCTTTGGCTTGGGTAACTATTTTAGCCTCAGACTTGACTTTGGTGGATTTTATGAAGCTCTTGAGTTGTTTTTTTATTTCAGTGACAAGGGGCTTTAATATTCTGCAAATGACTCTTCTTATTTTTAGTCAAAATTCTTTTCCTTTTATAAAACTTCTTGATATGGTTCTACAATGTAGGTTTGTTTCCGGGGTTTGCCCTGCACTTGTTCCTGCGGGGTACAGCTGCATGTATGCAGCTTTTTCATACTGGTATAATGTATTGGTGTACATTTCTGCATATTCAGTGGAGTTAGCTGGGGATTTGAACTTACTTAGGAGTAAGTAGGTTGTCTTAAAGAAATTTCTGAAGGTACCTTGGGTAGAAGGGATGCCTGATTTCAATTTCATTTTGAATTAGACTGCTTTATGGTCAGACCTAACTAGTGATGAACATGTGTATGGGACGGTAAAAGATACACCCATATTAGTAAGGATAAGTTCCAAGATGTTATTCCCTTTTTAATTTCTCCAAGTCTTTTCAGTTTCTAGTACCTTGATGGGAATGGACCCCCATTCCTAAGTCAAGGTATGATAAAAGCTCATGAAATTAGTACTATTTCAGTCTTTGATGTTATTCAGAACTGCTCTTCGTAGCACTCGCAACGTGCCCAGTAATGACTCCTCCTGCAATTCATATGGAGTTACATGTATCGATAACATATGTATGTACGATTGTACATTCTGTTTTATAAGACCTGTTGCTCCTTCTACTATTGGAACTGTCTGCAAGTCCTTCTTCCACATTGCCCTAATCTCTCCATGCAAATCCTGGTATTTTATGACTTTGTCTCTGTATATATAAGACACTGTAGTCAGTGGGTGTAGCAGTTTCAGTGATCAATACTACTTTTTTCTTCTTTTCATGGACTACTATATCTCTTTTTTTCACATCTATTTTTTAACTGTTGGTAATGGGTGATCCCATGTGATGTGAACTTCATCATTTTCTGTAATGCTTTTTGGCTCATGTTTCCAGTGTTTTTCATCTGCCTCAGTATTGTAATGTTTTCACAATTCCCAGTGTAACAGTCTTGCCACATTATTATGCATTTCAGTATACAGCCCTTCTGCCATTAGTAGATCACAACCAGCAACAAGATGTGCGACTGTTTCCAATTCTGTTTTATAAAACCTACATTTGTCTGTTTCTCCCACATGTTCAATGGACTTTGTAAACCAGTGTGTATGTAGTCCACTATCTTGGGCTGCCAATATTAACCTTTCATCTTTTAGTTTAAATTCACCTCTCCTTAGCTATTCCTGGGTTCGATCCTAATCAACATGAGATTCTTCCAAAAGTTTTCTATACTTGCAACTATATTTATGCATTTTCCACATTTCTTGCCTTCTCATCTGATTCTTCACCTTATATTCTTTCTTTTGTTTTTTTTGGCACATTCAGTTGCTGCCTGATATTTATCTACTTCTGGTATGATTTCCATTCCCACTTGACACCGATATTCTTCTGCTAAACTTAGCAGGGAAGTCATCTCAGACTTATTCTCCACATATTTTAAAACTTTGACTAAGTTTGGGTCTTGTGAAGTCAGTAGATATGTATACAGTCCTATGACTGCAGATCCATACATTTAGTCAGTTTCGAGGAGGCCCATACCTCCTTCAGAATGGGGAATATATAGTCTTGGTATACACTGAGTTTTGTAAATCATTTGATAAGCATGAAGCATCTTTCTTGTTTTCCTGTTCAACTGATCCAACACCTTTTGGGGCCAGTCAGTCACTCCAAAATTGTAAGTTAGGACAGGAAGAGCAAATTGGTTTATAGCTTGGACTTCTGAAATATTCCTTACTATTTATATTTGTACATGTTTTATTGTTGATCCTTCATCAATTTCCAAATATTTATATACTCCCTCTTGCTGAAGTTCTTTTATGTCTCATTCCCTTCCCATGTTTTCTTGGAGCTGCAGCTTTCCTGCTTTAAAGTCTGCTATTGCACATTTATCAAGGCCAAATGACATTCTTGTATCATCTGAAAAAGTTTTGACCACTTGCAGTTGTGAAAGTGAAAAAGCAGCAAACCAAGCACCAGGAAGGAAGCGGACCACAAAACTTATAAGCTTTCATTCGTTTAATAAAACACAATTGAACTTCTTCAGAATAAGTACAAAAACTTGAAACCACCATTTAAATACTTGTCATGTGCAAAAAAATCATCCAATGACAAAATACTTCAAATAAATTATTTAAATAGCCATTGTGATGTCATGAAAATTTAAACATACACTACAAAATTTTTTAACATTGCATATGTATAAAAACATAAAAATGTATGCATATAATAGTCAATAATAAACTACTGCACAGTATTTCATCAAATAAAGTCCATTTTGTGAACAGCTTGGCTCACTACATCAAAGCCTTTGTAATTGAAGTAAACAATTAATATTAATATATATTAACCAATTGGCCATTATTGAACTAAAATGGATTTTTATCTTGAAGGCACATATTCATCCAGGTATTAATCAATTTGTTTCCATCAAACCCATTTTAAACAACAGAAAATTATAAAGAAGTTTTTTGTTTTTATTTATAATTCATGTTATTATTTTCCATGGTTTAATGTATTTTTCATATATTTTTTATATATCTATATGGTCTTACAAATTAGATATATTTGATATCATTTTTACAATATTTATAACATTTATAATAAAAAACACAAAAAATAATTATATTTATCTTTTATGATGCTCGCATCATAGTTATATACTTTTTGCACGTAACCCATACAAAATTTGATAATGTTTAGGGCCATATATTCTACCTTTTGAATCTTTTTATAATGAATTAATGCAATTTGGGTTATATTTAATTATTTATTTTAATAATCTATTCATGATATTCAGTAATAGATTGGGAATATTCATTAGCAATATTTGCTTATGTTTATTAGTTTTGTTTCATGTTGTCCCTTATTGATCTCGAATGATTCTTGAAAGTATTCAAAAGGGATGGCATAAATTTTGTCTAGTTTTGTTTAATTCTGAGGTGACCATAGGGGTACAGATTAAAGTTTATCATTGTTAATAGAGTTTAGATAACAATTCTGTTGACTGTCTTTTATATACAGATATACAGTGGGAGATTTAATTATAATTATCTGAGCCCAATAACGATTGATTTTTAATATTTAACGAATTATAATAGTAAGATATGAATATGTAATATATTTGCTTTAGTAACTTTCCTTTCTTTCATACATTTTCTGTATAAGGCATGCATATAATATCCATTCCCAAGCAGTATTGTTCGTTGCACAGAGCGCACTTTATTAAAATGTAGCGTCATGCTGTAAGTGTTTTTTATGATGCCATCTTGAAAAATGCTGATCTTCAAATACATGGTTTGATTTTGATATATTTTTACGAAGCATGTAAAGTAATTTAATCAGATGACATGCTTTAGACCGGAATATTATTCTTGTTTACACATTTGGACGTTTAGGATAAAGTTTTGGAAAAAAACACAATAATATAAGCTTCATAAAGGTTTGGACGCTAGTATTTAAAGAATTTTTATAATTAGTTATGATCATGTTTTATGATTTTGCGTCAACAGAATATATTTTTGTTACATATCTTTTATATGCGGTGAATGCATTTTTATTGTTTGTGTGCTTTACATTTTACAGCTTTGAGCATACTTTGCATAACAGCAGCGCATTGTTATGCTATTAATGAAATACTCATGACAATGTTTCCAAAGAAACTGATTTTTTAACAAATGTTTCACTCATATATTTACGATATATAATTGCTAAATATGTAATATGCTGTTATTGGTTTGAATGAAACATTGAGTTTTTAACTTCCTTTTTTAACTGTAATATTTACAATTTTTAAATATGTTAATAATTGTATTAAATGGGGTTTGGATTGTGTTTTAAAGGTTTTATCTTTCATGCATTCAGTAAGATCTATCATATACATCTTTAAATGTTCAGATTAATCAATTAGTCAGTTAGCTTAATTGAATTATCTTTGGCTTGCGCGCCAAAAAGTTCTATATAAAATAGCAGTGTTTTTATTCTAAATTTACATCTGAAGAAACGTAGTTTGCTACGCGAAAGCGCTCATTTTTCTGTATCCAAATAAAGAAATACCAATTTCAAGGTAATCTATCTCCTGTGGTGATTCCCTCTGGATCTGCTATTATTATTATTATTATTATTATTATTATTATTAATTAATATTAATAGTTTCATTTATTCCTGGAGGGTAGTCTGCTCTTAAAGCTATCTGCCATTTAGTTGCTCTACATTCTAATAAGGCTCTAAAATTACCCACCAAAGGACCACAAACTACTTTATCTAAGACAAAGAACTTGCTGTTGTGCTTTCAGTTTATCATCTAATGAACTATACAGTTTTAAATCAGCCACGAAAAGAAGATGAGAAGTCTTTACACTTTGTTGTTTTCTGGGAGCCAAATTGTAGCCATGACCTAATCTGTTAAGTGGACAACTTAGGTTAAGGGCAAGACAAAAGAGCAGCGGTGACTGAGTCACCCTGGAATATCCTCCTTTGAATTTTTGTTCCTGGAATAATAATTTGTCCTGTATCATGGCTTAATTGCAAAGTGGTTTGCCCCTGTTTCATGGTAAATGTAATGTAATTGATCAGTATACGGTGTATCTTATACATTTTTAAGCACTCTTTCTATCCATGAATGTGGAATACTGTCAAATGCTTTTTTGTAGTCTATCCATGACATACTTAGAATCTTCCCCTTTTCACAGTTCTCCATTATGCCTTTATTTAACATATAATGATCTTTTCTTCCATATGACTTTCTTTTGTTACCCTTTTGTTCTATTGCCATAATTGAGTTTTCTTCTAAATGACTGTAAACTCTAATGGCATCATTTCCAGTGTATAGTTTATATGTCGTTGGAAGGCAAGTTATTGGGCTATACTTTTTAGGATAGCCTGCAGGTTCACTCTTAAATAGGAGTATTGTTTTTCCTGTTGTTAACCAGGCTGGTGTCTATTTGGTGTGCATGTATAAATAGTTCTCATTTATGACTAAATTTTCAAGGGCCTGGGGTTTTCCAATTAAGACCTTTTCTTTTCAGTCTCTCTGGCCATTACTTCATCCCATTTCAAATCTTGTACATTTAAACTTATTACTCTTTCTTTTATTTTTTCTGTCCATTCAGCATGTTTGTTATGTTCCACAGTATCTTCATAGATTTTTTTCTAGAATGTATCTATTTCTTCTTGTTTTGGTGGTGTTTCAATTCCTTTTGCATTGCTTCCCAATTTTCTATCAGTTTTTTGAGTCACCAATAAATTGCTTAATTTGTACTTTTACTTTATATTTATCTGCCTATCTTCTAAGTTTTTCTCCCTGTGCTGATGTTTAGATTAATTTTTGCAGTATTGCACGATAGATCCTGATCTGTTCTGATACTGCACATTTATCACATTTATCTTTTTGAATATTTTTGTTGATCTGTTCCCTTTTCTATACTCTTCTAACAGTAACGCTTCTTGTTTTAATTGCTTTATAGTTTTTTTCTATTAAATACTTCATGATGGTATTTGATTTTTCCCTTTCCTTTTCCTTACTGCCCTGTGTTTTTGTGGTAAGACTATATCTGTTATTAATTTAGCTGCACAGTTGTTGTTTTTCTTTCGGCTTTTCCCGATTAGGGGTCGCCACAGCAGAACTCTGGTCCGCTAATGATTGGCTGTCAATTTTTATGGTGCCGAGGTGCCAGCCCGACGCCCAACCTTCAGCAAAGGCATGCTCATTCACGCATGTCTTTCGAATGCCACTCGACCACGGGGATGACATGCAGACTCCACACAGACAGTGCTCCAGCCGAGAATCGAATGGGAGAACCTCTTGCTGTGAGGCAACAACGCTACCATTGTACCACCACGGCTTCTATTTGCTTCTATTATATTGCATGAATTTCTATGAACATTTCTATGTTCATTTGTTTTACCAAAATTCTAACTTTTGGGTATTATTGACTGTAGTTTATTTTTTTCATTGGTCTTAATATGTCTGTCCATCTCTGTTAAATCAAGCAACTCTTGTCTTAGGTCATTTTTTTTCTAAACTGAAGGCGCATTCTTTGTTCTGCATTTCCTTCAGATGTTCTTCAGAAAGTTCCAGAACATCTACCTGTACCACATTCTCTTCAGTTTCATCCTGTGTTATCCATTGCTCTTTCATATAAGAACTCACTGGTCTTTCACTCCATAACATTGACTGGGTCAGAGTTACCACAGTTTACTTTTCCTTCCCTTGCTGTGGAACTCCAACTGAACTAGGTTCCAAAGTATCTTCATATAGAAACTGATCAGATGTTTCCTGCTCCACTGGTTTCTCCTTAATTTGGGGATCCATTGCTCTATCCTGCTGTGATGTTATCAGAGTGAAGTCCTTCACTTTGCAGGTCATCCATAACCTCAGTTTGTATTTCTTTAACTTCTCCATTACTAATTCTTTTTTCTACTTTTCCTCTTTGTTTTCTTATCTTTTGCATTGTAAACTTTTCCATATCTGGATGCCTTTGCCTGTATTTCTCTTCAAATATCTTTGGTGCTGCACTTTTTGTACTGGTTAGTTTTGCTTTCTCCTTTGCATATATATTGCACCATTTTAAATCTCTTCTTCTTTCCCATGTCCATATGTTTTCTTTATATGTCTCCTGCTCCTCCTTTTTCTCCTTACTTGGGGAAGTTGTTCCATCATGCTGTGATATAACCTGTGTTAGACTTTCTACACTAAATCCTTCACTTCACAGATATTCCTTAACTCCAACTTCTGTTGTTTTAACTTCTACTTTACTAATCTTCTGTTGTATGTGCCCTCTTTGTGATCTTATTTCTTGTATTGTGAAATTTTCCATATCTGGATGACTTTGCCTGCATTTCTCTTAGGATATCTTTGGGGCTGCTTTTTTTGTATTGATTAAGTTAGCTTTCTTCTTTGTATAAATATTGCACAATGTCTGCTCTCTCTCTCTTTTCAATGTCCACATTTCTTTTTTATACCTTTCAGAAATTTCTAGATTTTGTTCTTTATATTTTTGCACTTCCTCAATCACCTGTTTTGACAAGCAGCCCAAGGTTGTATTAATGAACACAAGTGTTTATTTAAAGCTTCTGACTTTTTTCTTGTGCAAGTATTTTTCTTTCCTCTAATTTCTCTGTTAATCTTTTTGTATATCGTCTGCCTGGAAATTCTGTGCTTCTTGCATAATAGTAACAATGCATAGTTTCCTTCCTACCGTCAGTAGTCCACTTTATCTTCTTTATGGCTCTTTTTCAGTTTTTGTGATTTATTTATTTTTTTTGTGGACTACTACTTCCTTGTATGACGGGGGGGGGGACATCCTCCCCCTGTGCCTGGCCTAGCCCCATTGTAGGAATGTTTCATTGTCTTGAAGATTCTGCACTGTCATTTTTCCACTCCTGGCTCCAGTGCACCTACCAGGATTGAGCACTTTTTTTGTCCTGGGACTTGTGCACCCAGCTGTCTTTTATTATTTTTAACCTACTTCTGTCCATGACATATGCTGTATAAAATACAGTCTGTATAGCAGTGTCATCTTGGTGAGATTTTGTGAAAACCAGGGTCCACCTTGTGAAGGTACTCGCCAAGACTTAAGGATGAATTCAATTCCAGCAGTACTACTCTCTTTTGCTTGCCAATTTATCATCTTTCCATTATTCCTCCTTGTGGTTACTCTAATTGTTCCCAGCATTTCTATTAAAGTCCAGGAATCTCCGTTCTTTTGCCCTAATGGTTGCATAGGTTTACAATCTGTAGTTGGATGGTTTAGTTCTTCAAGGAACATGGTGTTAGGTTTAATACTGAGTGATTTTAACTCCTTTTGATAGGTGTTGTGACTTTCTTTTTTCATAGAGGGAGTTCTATAGCTAGGTAATCTGTGGTACTGGACCTGAATTATTGTTTGGAGATGAAGAAACTCTAGTGCCCCATGCTGGTTTACCAGCCTTAATGTGAGTCTCTTCTGGATGCAGATTGAGACACCTGCACCTTTTTCCCCCTTCTGTACAGTAACTGGTCTAAATGTGTGGAAGATATTATAGCCCCGCACAGCTAGTTTAAACCATGTCTTAGTCACTGCATAGACATCAGTATTCACCAAGGTGAGAAGGGCTTATAGGGAGTGGAGTTTCTTATTTAGACTCCTAACATTGATCAATAACACCTTCACGTTTTCCTTTGCTTTCTTTGTTATGTTTTTAGGTTTATCAGTTTGGGATTTCCAAAAACGAGGTACTATAGGGGTGGTCAGTGTCTTCAATAAATGAAACTGTAGAGGGGAGAGATACAGGTCACCCCCACCCAAGCAGCATGGTGTGTCAGTTATATCCTGCCAGGCTGACAGATATTGGAACCCCTTTGAATTACACCAAAAATGAAGCTAATTATTAAAGTCATTTATTTTTTTGCTTGTATTGCAGTATCAACCCTGAAGAAGGTGGAATGCTGCTCAGTGCTAGACTCATACAGAGACTTCCAAGATGGCTGCACATTGAGTAACAGCTAAATTTTACCTCTTCCAAAGAGAAGGCCAGTGGACTTTTGTGTTTCTGGGTAAATTTCAGTAACTGGCTAGTAAGTGTACTGCCTGGATGCCAAAAAAAAAAAAAAAAAAAAGAAATAGAGGACCTGGAGAAAAATCTGCTACTAAAGGTGAGCAAAAAACTGACTGGGAAATGTACTGCAGCTATTCAGCAAAAAGCAGTGAAAGCTCAAAGCATGATAAATGAAACACTGATGGAGTATATCAACTCAAACAACAAAAGACTGGAAAAAATGGAAGAAACTTTAAACAGATATTCAGATGCACTGATAAAACTGCAAAAGTCAGAGGCTGAAGTGAAAAAAATGTCTGGCTGAATGTGAGACTGCTCAAGAAGAGATGTTTCAAAAAATAATAGTGTTAGAGGACAGAGCACACAGAGAAAACCTGAGATTTTCAGTTGTACCAGAGAAGCTGGAAGGAACAAACTGTATTAATTTTATGAAAGCACAAGTAAGCCACTGGACCTGGTATTCCACATTAGGAGTTGTTAACTGAAAGGTCACATCGTATGTATACCTCACAAAACCAGAAAAAGACATTACAGTGTTGTGGAACATTTTGATAAATTTTCAGATCTTTTCATGATACAAAAGTAATGAAGCTAAAACAAAGGCAATGGCTGTAAATTATATACCCACTCACAAATTGATTCAGCAATATCCATATTTATCGGGATGTGATAAAATGGAAGTATTTAGAAGTATGGATTAAAAATGATTCCAGTGTGGCAGATAAGGATATGTGGGAAGAGACTAAACAAAAGATGATACAAAAACTGTGAAATTGGAAGCTCTGTTATATGGATATGGATAGTAAGATGCAAGCAGTTAAAATGTTTTTAGTCCCTTTAGTCTTATACACAGGTCAGGCATATTTTTATCAACTAGAGAAGTTGTGGATAACAATTAATGAAGAGCTGAAGGATTTTATCTAGGAGGGGAAGGTGGCAAGAGTCAAGTGGGATAAGCTGATTCTTCAATTAGAACAAGGCAGATTGGGATTATCTGATTTGAAGTGGCATTTCAGAGCTACATAGTTAAGGTTCCTATACATAGCACAAGCAGAAACCTATAATTCAAAGTGGAAAAGGATGGTGATGAAACAGGGGAAACTCAAGAAACAAGGAGACACTGAGATTTTGGATACAGATCTTTAAGGAGAATAGCAATAGTCATACAGAATATTATATTCATAATGTAAATTCTAAGATCTAAGTCAGCATGGGAATGGAGAAATGAGATTCTGCCAATAGGGGTGACTGCAGTTAGGGATATAGACAATAGGCAAGAGAGGGCTGGAATTTATTGGAGAAAACTGGCAAAGGAACCAAGGTACTGGGAGCAAATAACTAGAGAGGGAAAGGTAACAGAATGGCAAGACGCCAAGAATTTATTTGGATTGCAGGTTAGAGATTGCCTTCCCTACCAAGGATTGAAATCAGAGTATAGGCAAAGAGAAATGAATAGGGGGGTCCTAAACGAAAGATTAGTACTTGTAGAATTTTTAGTAGAATCTAGAACAGAAGCTGCTGTTAAAAAAACGAATTATTATTAGAGTATATAAAATATTGCATGATAACTATAAGAATCCATCAGGGGAGGTAAGAAAGGATTGGGAAGAGAGAGAATGGATAAGCAATTCTCAAAGAAATGATGGGATATATGTATGTCTCCCAAATATGCAACAAAATGTAGAAGATTTAGGATTTGTGCTTGGAAATGTTTACATAGATATTTTTATACCCCAAGTAGACTCCAGAGAATTTTTCTTCTGGTAACCCTCCTACTCGAATGCTGTTGTGTTGTTAAAGTTGGTGGCTTTTGCAGTTACCCACCCCTACTGTAAATCTGATCTGGGACACTCCTCCCAGTATCATCTTATTAGCTCATTCTACCTAATACAGAGATCATTTCGGATGGCCAAAACCCTTAGCCCCTTAACCTTGAATTGTCTTCTATTCCTGCTGTCTCTCTTTCCATTTTATAAAAAAAAATAATAATTCTGTCTGTCTATATATACACTTTATTCAGCTGATTATATTTTTCTGTATTTGTGTTTCTTCCTACTACTCTATTACTTCATCTTGCTTTTTCTTGCTACTTGCTTCTTGTTCTCTAAAGTGTTCATTTGCATCTTTTCTGTTGCATTTATTACTGCTTGTTTATAGCCTGTCTAAATTGTGTTATTCTAAGCCTCTTAGTATTGGCTTAAGCACTTCGGCTTTAGGCCTACCCCTTACTTTCCCAGGCCTTTCTCCCTCAGATTCTCACAAATGTGGATGGACAATTTCCTACAGTTTCTCCTGCCATTCTGGTTGATATGGGCATCCTGAGACAGTGTAGCAACTGCCTCATGTACACAGACAACCATCTACTACCACCACCTAGGAGCACAATTTGTGAGAGATGCAATTACATTAGGAACCTAGAGTCCATGCTCTCTTCCTCTCAAGCCAGTATATCTGGCATCGGGAAAGTTGTCAACACAATCACTAAATCTCAAACACCACCCACACTTACACAACACACACCCACATATGCAGAGGTCCTCAACATAAACATACCCAAACAAAGGAGACCTCCGAGGCAAAAACACACGTGATCTCCACAGCCCTCCACACTGCTTACCACTCATAGTCCACACACCTGTGTCTCACAGCCACTAAGGCTTAACCATAAACCCAACATATTAGTCATAGGAGACTCCATTGTGAGACGCACAGATGTGCCTCTCACTAGGCTGGATAACGAGAACGTCATGGTTAGTTGTCTGTCAGGGGCCAGAGTACACCTCATCACATACGCACTCAAATCTCTCAACAACAGGTACTGTTATGACCCTATCGTAGTCCATGTTGGTGTGAATAATTTGAGACGTACCTCCCTGGACTATATGAAGTGAGACATGATTGAGCTCGCTGATTATGTGTCCCAGGCAGGTATCTCCCTAGCCTTAAGAAGCATTCTACCATCACCTAGAATGATGCCTCAATACAAACAGAAAATTATTGACTTTAACAATTGGCTTAGTTTCTGGTATCATTCCAGGGGGATCCAGTACTTGACAGTCTGGGAAGATATGATCGACAGACCACAATGCTTTACCAGAGATGACCTGTATCTCTCTCACTTGGGCTTCTGGCAAAGGCTCTTGCCTCTCCCATAGTGCCTGTTTTTGGGAAAAGTGATGAAGTTAAAACTACCAACATAAAATTTTCAATAAAACACAAATTAAAGGTCATACTGCTAAATGCTAGAAGTCTAAACATGAAACTGCACTCATTGCAAGCATTCTTAACCCTGGAAAATGCTGACATTTATGCAGTCATAGAAACCTGGTTCAAAGCTGCGGAGAGCACCCCAGCCTTACCTGGTTACTCATCCTATCGTACATTCAGACCCTCAAACTGTCAGCAGTAAAGCCAAAGGAGGTGGAGTTTCAATATATATTAAAACATACACGCCTCCAGGCTGGTCAGTCAGTATGATGCACAGGAGACACTCCAGATGCAGTTAACCATTGACAAGACCCCTATTCAAAGAATAGCTAGCTACCGACCCCCACATCTGACTCAAGATGCCCAATCCGTCTATCTGGACCTGTTCACATCTATCAAGATTTAACGCTTTACCCTGATCCTGGGTGATTTTAACTACCGAAGCATAGATTGGAAGAACTACTCATGCCAGAACACAAATGCCCAGAGATTCCTCGATTTTTGTCAATGCGAATGCCTTGGAACAGCTAGTCGATACCCACCCAAGAGGTGGTAATATCTTGGACTTGATATTAACCAACATGGGAAACCACTGCAGCATCCCTACATTATCATCCTCCCTGGTAAGATCCAATCATAAAGCGGTCACTTTCAAAGTCACCATCCTCCCCCAACCCCCATCTAGCTGGGGACAAACATAAAAACTTCTGCAAAACTGAGTACAGCCTCCTGAGGGATGGTATAAACAGCTTCACAGCCTTTGTAGGAACTAGCACCAATATTCAAAACTACACCAAAGCACTATACAAGCATGGAGTCAGGAATACCCGACAGAGCTAAATCATCCTCCACAAGTAAGAGTAAACCTGTCTGGTGGACATGTACAATAAATAAACCCTGTAACTAAAGGAAAAAATTGCTGCCAAGACCAAGAAGGAGCAGGTGCCCAATTGGAAGCAATGTCTCCTTAGCCTGAACAAGCAAGTAAGAGCACTAGTGAAATCCTCCAAAGCAAACTTCGAGTCCAAATTGGCCACATCTACTAGAGACAGACATAAGGCCTTCTTCACATATGTGCACAGCCTCAAAGGAAGTATCCAGATCTGTTTAGAACTGGTGGTCAAGGACACCCCATATACAAATGTCATGGATATAGCAAACTTGCTGGCTGACAGATTCAGCAAAAGCTTCACCCCTCTGCTCCCATCAGTAAATCAGGACATCCCCAGTACCTGCCCTCTTCCTCTTGTGTCTAAGGAACAGGTCATCACTGCTGTCTCAAAGGCAAAAATTACTGTCTCCCTGGGACCTGATAACATCCCAGGCTGCATCCTACATGAACTAAAGCAAGAGCTTGCAGCACCATTAGTGCCCTTGTCAGTCAAAGCCTGAGTACCAGCTTCATCCCAGCTGGGTGAAGGACAGCCACTGTCATCCCTTTGCACAAAGGTGGAGCGTCCGCTGATCCGGGAAATTATAGACTTATCAGCCTAATTAGCCCGATCTGCAAGAACTTGGAATGGATTATCATGGACCTCATTAACAAGGATATTGGCAGCCTCCAAACACTCGATCCCACACAGTTTGGCTTCGTCAAGGCGAGGTCTGTTAAATTTGATCGGCTTCTTTGAGACAGTCACCAAAGCCATGGATGAGGGGGAACACGGTGCACACCGCCTAAGTTGACCTGGCCAAAGCCTTCAACACTCTTCCCCACTCTGGCATAATAAATAAACTTTCTTAACTGGGCATCAATCCATATGTTACCAGATGGGTAGCAAACTGGCTCACTGATGGAACCCACCTAGTCAAAATAGGGGAAGCCACCTCAAGCAGTAGACCCGTAACAAGTGTCATACCCCAGTGTCCAGTCTTGGGGCCTCTGTTATTTGGGATATACTTTTCTGAGGTGCAAGCCAAAACCAGTGGGCTATGGCTGACCATATTTTCAGATGACTGCAAGCTGGGTGCTGTCATCAATTTCCCTAATGATATGGACATCTTCCAAGAAAGTCTCACCCAGACAAATGACTGGTGCCAGAAACATGGCCTCAAGCTAAATACCAAAAAATGCATCATCATCCCCTTTGGGGAGAGTGATATCCCTACAAATTATCACAGAAATAACAATGTCCTAAGCACACAATCAGTTGTGAGGGATTTGGTCACCCAAGTTGATAGCAACCTGACTTTTGACCACCATGTTGCTTCTGTTGTATGGAACGCCTTCTACATGGCCCACTTCATGAGTAAGGGTATCTCATCCAGGGACAAGGAGATTATAACATCCCTGTATTCTTCCCTTGTAAGGCCCATTATTGAGTACAATGCCCCTTTCTGCATGTACCTCACAAAGCACATGCAGCAACTGGAGAGACCACAGAGGTTCCTTACCAGGAGAATCCTGGACCTCAAACATGTACCATACACAGGCTAAAAGCCCTATACCTCTACTCAGTTTCATACAGACTCCTCAGAGGTGATCTCTGTCTGGCATACAAGGTGATCTCGGACCCCGCCTTGATGGGACTGCTGCATTTCCACAAGTCAGTCTCCACTCGAGTAACCCGCACGTGCTGCCTCAACCTGGTCTGTGACATCAGTAGGACTTGTTGGCGGGACAGATTTGTGCTCCAGAGACTCCCCCATCTGTGGACTAGACTCCCTCTCCACGTCAAACAGAGTACCTCTTTACCCCTTTTTAAGCGCAACCTGGATAACTGGATGGGAAACGGAAAATGCACTCATGGGATTCCACCCTTGTCCCTGCTGGACTGGGGTATCGGGCTCTGACTTGTCTAAATATGGGCTAAACTCTTGGCTAGGTTATAAGGGCCTCAGGGCCAGTAGCCTAGTAACTTCCTAAGATCCTATGTTGGACGTGTGATGGAGGAGGAGGAGGTAGTTGGGAACAGTTAGTTATGTACTCACCAAAACGATTGATGTATGTGGTCCATCTTGCCTACATTCATTACTGATGGGTTCAGAGCAGATAATCGGCTCCGACTCGGCCGACTATTGTCTAGCACGAAGTCTCTAATTGGCTGGGCTAACCGGTATCCCAGGATGCACCTCTCCCAAACTCACAGATCTTGTTTGCATACATCCGAGTCACTCCACATACACCAACCTCAGTAAGAGTAGTATCATCCACCAGGAAAAGGGAATAAACCGATTCTGAAGGGTCTCAGAGCAATTATCCTCCAAATCCTTCAGGCAGGGGCAGGTGGGAGGGTACGTAAGAATGTAGGCGAGATGGACCACATACATCGATCGTTATGGTGAGTACATAACTAACTGATGATGTCCTTCAAGGATGCATCTGCAGTCATCACATATGGGTTGTCCTGCCTCAGGCAGCCCTTCGGTCGGACGGATTCCAAAGTCTGGGTCCGTCGTCGGCTGATGTCGCCCTTTCCCCGACGTCAGAGCGCCTGGGGTATAAAAGCGTCAGCCAACGCCATCTTCCTCAGTCTTTCTTGCCGCGTGGTGCCCAAAGCAGAAGCAGTTCGCAAGTGCCGGTCAGCCAGCTCCTGTAATTCAGCTACCGAAGACTTCAAAAGCTAAGTACCCCGTTGGGGACTCTTTCTTGCCTCAGCCGATGTCAGATAAAGCTAATAATTGCTTAACTTGTGGGAAACAAATGCCTCATAAGGATTTCCACTCTTACTGCCTCCCCTGCCTAGGCCCAGACCACAACATCTCGGCCTGTTCAGCCTGTGCTTCTTTCAACCGACGCACGCTTAGACGTCAGGCGGAGTTTGCAGAGGAATTTTTTGGGGCTAGTTTTTCATACAATATGCCGTCGGAGACTCCGACTTCACCTTTAACAAAGAAACGGAAGGACAAGGACCGGCACACGCGGGCCTCGGTTTCGGCTGAAACCACGGCCAGGCCTACCGCGAGTGTCTCTGTCTCGGCTGAAACCGAGTCCTTGGTACTTCCGACCCTCGAAACCGCTCAACCGACAACCTCGGCCCCGGAGGCCCCTGCTGAGTCTGTTGTTGAATTTCCTTCTGAAACTGGTGTCTTGGAAACTTCCGACACCATTCCTCTAGACAAAACTACATCAGCATGTGGTGCAGCCAGGCCTCCTGCATCCATGTCCATAAAGGCTTTCACCAGGGCTAAAGCTGCTAAACACACAAAAGCTATGCCTCCCAGGGTTATTCCTCAGGGACCCACTACAAGTTCACAGATTCTAACTTTAGCAGAGGACCTTATTTCCTTAATTAGGGGCTCTCAACCCCATCTGGACAGGGGCTCTCAACCTTCTCTAGACAAAAGGCCCAGGGTTGAGCCCTCTGATCCCCACTCCTCAGAGGAGGCCTCTGATGGCTCTGCTCTCTCGGACTACCAGGAGGAGGTTTTTTCGGCCTACGAGGATTCTGATGCAGAGGAATCTATCCCCTCGGCCTCCCCTCCTGAAGAACTGTCCTTCGGGGAGACCCTTCACACTATGAGAGAGCATTTCAAATGGCAGGGCCAGGAATTCTCTGATTCCAGGAAAAGATTAAGAACTTTTCTGCATTTACCTCAGCATAGACCTTTGGCTATTCCTCCTGTTTTGAATGTCATTGATGATGTGTACTCTGAGTCTAGCATAACCCCTGACACTCTTCCTCCGGCCCCTGTCAAACCCGATAGGTACAATAGGGTCCCGGACTCGCATCATTTTCTTTACAAGGCCCACTCTGCTGATCCAGAAACAATTTCCCAGGGCCCTAAAGGGATTGCAGCTGCCACTACAAAAAATCCACTCCCGTCTGAAAGGGAGTCCAGGGCTTTAGAGAGATGGGGTAAAAAAGTGTATACTTCTGCTACTCTTTCTATGAGGGCATTAAATTGTCAATTTCATATGATACAGTACCAAGAGTATTTGTTAGATGAATTGCATAAGAAACTGTCTTCACCTGAACCCCTAGATCGCAAATCACTTCAGGATCTGGTACATAACTCCCAGCAGGTTAGCAACCATTTTTTGCAGTGTGGTTATGATGCATTGGAAGCTTCATGTAGGTCAGCTATGACAGGTGCAGTCATACGTAGGCATGCTTGGCTGAAGGAACATTCTCTGCCAGACCATGTTAAAGCTAAGCTTCTGGATGCTCCACTGGAGAAGCAAAGGTTATTTGGCTCCACTGCTCAGGAGGTCTTAAAGAAATTTGAGGAAAAGGCAAAATCTGTACAAACAGTTAAAGATTTTCTACAAGTTCAACCACCAAGATTCAGCAGAAATTGGCCTACCAAGAAATGGTCCTTTCTGGACACAGAAAGATTTCAGAGAGGCAAGAACAGGCGTGCCAGAGGTAGAGGGCAAGCTAGAGGCTCCTGCAGAGGACGTCAGTGGCAGCCTCCCAACCAGAGAGGTAGTGCAGGACCTACAACTACTGCACAAGGACAGACTCAATGACTTTGCTTTGACTCCGCCAACCAGGGCTCAATTAGAAGCACCTTTGAAGGAAAGCTTTCTTTATTCTCAGAAAATTGGCACAGTATTACAAGAGACAAATGGACACTGCAAATAATAGACAAAGGATACAGGTTCCATTTTCACACATTGCCAAAAAGAAAAGGCATGCCAGACCTGCCACCAAATCAAAGGGCAGAGGCTTTGAAACAAATCTCCAACTTAATGCAAATGAAAGCTATAGAAAAGGTTCCTCTTTCAGAACAAGGCCAAGGATTTTATTCCAGACTATTCCTTGTTCCAAGAAAAGAAAATCAATGGAGGCCTATTCTCGACTTGTCCGCACTGAATACTTATCTCATTGTGCCAAAATTCAAAATGCTGACTTTACAGCAACTCCTTCCCATGCTGGGCAACGGGTCTTGGCTGGTGACTCTAGACCTCAAGGAGGCATACCTGCATGTCCCTATCAGACAAAGTTGCAGAAGACACCTCAGATTTCTTGCAGTTTCAGAGCATTATCAATTCTCAGCATTGCCCTTTGGCTTATCTACTGTGCCCAGAGTATTCACGAAATGCCTGGCATCAGTAATTGCACACTGCAGACTTTAGGGGATTCAAATATACCCATATCTGGACGACTGCCTTATACAAGCGGACAGCCAGCAAACTTTGGTAAAGGACTTGAGTTATGCCATCCACCTACTGCAGGCCTTGGGATATACAGTCAACATTCACAAATCAAGACTTGTTCCATCCCAAAGAATAACTTTTCTGGGTGCAGATCTAGACACAACCACCCAAATGGCTTTTCTCACAGAAGAAAAACAGACAACTACCGGATTACTTCAAGAATCTGACAAGACAATCTCAGCTGACTGCAAGGAAAATTCTGCAGGCCCTGGGTTACATGGCATCTTGCATTCTTCTGATTCCACAAGCAAGGCTGCATATGAGGAAACTACAATGGTACCTAAGGAGTTTATGGACTCAGCACAGTCACAGCTTAGAAACTTTGATCCCACTCATTCCATGCCTCCAAAAGGAATTTCTGTGGTGGGCTCAAGCAAGCCAGTCAAACACGGGTCTGCCCTTCAGCAAACCAATAGCCAGCCAAACCATTACAACGGACGCTTCAGACCACGGTTGGGGAGCACACATGGAGGGCAGATGTATTTAAGGACTATGGTCACAAAGGGAGCTACGCATGCACATAAACCAAAAGGAAATGCTGGCAGTGATACATGCAATAGAGGCCTTCAAACTCTTTCTGCATCAAGGCCACCTGCTAATAAGGACAGACAACACCACAGTCATGTGGTACATAAATAAGCAAGGAGGCACCCATTCCTACACTCTTTGCAGACTGGCAATGACTCTATGGGAACTTTTCTTGAAACTCAATATAGAGCTGCAATCCCAGTTTGTGCCAGGAAAAGACAATATACTGGCGGACAGCTTAAGCAGAAATATCATGGATGCACATGAATGGATGCTGCACCCAGACATCTTCCTACAGATAACACTATCATGGGGAAGGCCGGACATAGATCTTTTTGCCTCCCCCCACAATCATCAGCTGAAGAAATTCTGCTCAAGGACATACCACCCACAAGCATGGAAAGTGGACGCCCTCTCTTTCAGCTGGAGAACTCTTACAGTGTATGCATTTCCACCTCTTCCATTATTGACTAAGGTCTTACTGAAGATCAGGACAGAGCAGCCAAAAGTGATTCTGATAGCTCCGGACTGGCCAAGACAGCACTGGTACCCACTGTTAAAGAGCATGTCACGCACGAAACCATGGCCCCTTCCTCAATGGCCACTTCTCCTGACACAGCACAATTACAAAACTCTGCATTCCAACCTGAAAACCTTGCAACTAACAGCCTGGAAAATACGTTGACTCCTCCTCAGGATAAGCTATCCAAGAGAGTGAAGTATATCATCATGGAAGCTCGCCGGCCTTCCACAAGAAAGGCATATTCACCAAAATGGAAAAGATTTCACACTTGGAGCACCACAAAGGGCCTAGATGCGACACATATCCTGGAATACTTGGCGGAAATGCTCCACAATGGCCTGTCCTACTCTTCCATTAAAATTCATGGTTCAGCAATTTCAGCAGAGTACAATACTGATCCACTTGTCTTTTCTCATCCTCTCCTAAGACAGTTTCTTAGAGGAATTAAAAATATCAATCCTCCAAGGAAACCTCCAGTGCCTACTTGGGACCTTAACTTTGTGTTGGAAAAACTAACTCTGCCTCCCTTGGAACCAGCAGCATCTACGGAACTACAGATTTGAAGTAGGCAGACTTCATTTGTCTGCAACCTGTGGGATTCGGATCCAACCTCGGATCCGAGCCGGCATTTCAAAAGCTTAGGATCCGAGCTCCTAGCTCCTCCCTCTACCCATAATCCCCTGCCAAGCCCTAACTGACCTCAGATTTTGTTTGCCGCGTTTCAAGTTGCAACGGACTCCTCGAGCTCCTGGTTAAAGATAAGAGTTTTTGACTGAAAAATTTAAAAAACTTTAAACTTTTAATATTTAGTTAATTAGAGTGTATGTGTTAGGCTTTCCTCTCTTTACCTTGTTAATTTTTTTCACGGGTTTTGCATAGTTTGTGTGTTTGTTCGTACTGTGTGTGTTAGGCCTGTTAGGGCTTAGGATGTTAGAAGCCCATAAGGCAGTGTTTTCTAAATGTACCGAGTGTGGCCACAAGCTGTCCCCAGCAGATGGCCACACTCGGTGCGTTAAATGCTTGGGGGTTGAACACCTGTCATCTGGTTGTACCATATGTGCAGGGTTCAACCCCCGAGCTTTAAGGGACCGGAGGTCGTAGCTTGTTCTGGCGGGACTTCTCCCTCCAGATGCTGCTCCGGCCTCTGCCCCTACTAGCCAGCAGCCTTCCGTGGGTGCTGCGGTCTCCCCTCCCCCGGCAGGGACTCAACCTCCCACCAAAAAGCCGGAGGAGAGGGAGACTACAAGGGAGAAAGAGAAGAAGGAGAGACACAAGGAGAGGCACCACAAACGGAGAGCCGAGACCTCAAGCTCGGCTCCTCCGTCTAAACGGGCCTCCCCTGTGTCTTCTAGATCTCCTCCTCCTCGGCTCCACTCCCCTCTGTTCTATTCTGGGCCGGAGGAGGCTAGCCCTTCAGTGAGGTCCCCGAGGCGGCTCTCTAGGTCCGCTTCAGTGGCCTCATCTAGATCCACCTTTTCAATGAGCGAAGCAGACATGGACCGGATGATGAGGCGTTTCATCCAGGCCCAGATGCAAATGGGAGTGCTCTTAGCCCCCCCCCCCATCCGGGAGGGGCTTCGACCCCTTTTTTCGCCCCCTTGGCGGCTCCTCCGACCCACACCCCGGGTTCGGAGCTGTCGGTGCCGGTCAGAGTTGGATCCGGGGGTGGATCGGATCCGACAGGTCGGCACACCTCGGATCCGACCCATCCCTTGAGTGCTTCGGGTACTTTGGACCCGACCTCTCAGAGCCGAGGGCCGAGCCTCGGATCCGAGGGAGCTGGTGTGTCTTTGACTCCGTCTAAGTCGGAGCGCACCGGTCTCTCGGATCCGACGGTTTCGGCTCCGACTCCGTCCGCAAGGCCGGATCCGAGTGGGGTCGGCTCGGGCTTAGAGAAGCTGGCTCCCCTCGGCCTTCGACGTAGTGGAAAGGGCTGTTGAGGACTAGCGGACCCCCGGTCCCTGCCACGGCCCCACCCCGCACTCCGTTGCAGCTGGGCCAGGCTCCCATCAGCCGGTCCCAGGGACAGCCCGCTTCGATGTCCCAAGTAGTTCCCTTGGAACATCTAGCTGCTGAAGAGGACTCCTCGGACAGTCCCCCCGAGGAAGTGCCTCGGAAGCGTAAGTGCAAGGAGGCACATGGACTCCCAGAGTCCATCAAGACACAGACTTGGATGAACGGGAGGGCTCCCCAAGATCACCCCCGGAAGACGTCTCCTTTGGAGACATTATGGAGATGTTAAGGATCGGGGGGGGGTGGTCTGCCCCCAAGGCCTCCTCAGACGAGTCTGTGTTCTTGGAGGCATTCGAGGCGGGTCCATCTACCTCTTGGGTGTCCCCTCCTGCCGATCCTCTGGTGGACCTTATATCCACCAGAGCATGGAAGGATCTGGACACCGTTGAGCCTATACCCAAATGTCCGGACCGTGTCCTGAGCCCCCCGGCGGACCGCACTCACTGGAGCAAGGGCCCCCCGGTAGATGCCATGATGATGGCTGCAGCCACAAAGAGGGAGTTAGCCCAGGAAAGTCCCTCTATGCATCCTCCCTGCAAAGAGTCCCGCTCAATGGATCGCATTGGGAAGCGAGTTTTTAGCTCAGCAACCTTCTCTTTGAGAGCGCTGAACTACATGGCACATGTCATCAGGATGCAGCGGGACCTGATTAAAGAGTACGCTGCATCCCCCCCAGAGTCCATGTCGGGTGAGGACAAACAAGTGTACTCCACCCGTATGGCCACTCTTAGAGCAGTTTCCAATACTTCTATGCGTCTACTTTCTCACGCTACCGAGGGAGCCGCTAGAGCTAGCGGAGCGGGCCTAGTCATGAGGCGTCAGGCCTGGCTCCGCCACTGTGATTTCGCAGAGCTTTTCAAAGCGACCTTCGCGAATGCCCCCTTTGATGGTTCTGCCTTGTTTGGCAAAACTGTTCGCGAAACGTTAGTCCAGAGCGAGAAGGACGGGAAGATGCTGTCTGCCGTCGGAGTCCGCTTCTCAGCTCCCCAGAGGTCCTTCTCAAAGAACCAAAAGGGACAGAAGAAGATGTGGTTCCGGAAGTCGCAGCAGTCCCAACCTGCTCCGGATAACCAGTCCTTCCGTGGCAGAGGAGGACAGGGAGGTCGCCGTACTAGAGGCAGAGGGGCTCCTAGGAACTTTGGGTCCAGAGAACCTTTCTCTGACAGACCCACGCAACAGCCCTGAAGGGTTGCCCGGCTGTCCGTCTCTGGAGGCAGTCGGGGGGCATTTTTCGAGGCACCTGACTTCTTGGGAGTCAATCACATCAGACCGTTGGGTGCTTCGTGTGATATCCAGAGGTTATGCCATCCCCCTGAGCAAAATCCCCAGATCCCACAGCCTTCCCAATGTACCACCCGACCAAAGGGAGGCAGCAGCTGTCGAAATCGAGCAGCTGCTAGAAAAAAGAGCCATCCAGCGCGTCCCCCGAGATCAGACCGGATCAGGGTTTTACTCCAGGTTGTTCTTGGTGCCAAAGAAAATGGGGGACTTAAGACCGATCTTAGACCTTTCCTTGCTGAACCTGTCTGTAACCAAGCAAAAGTTCCGGATGGTCACCCTACAATCTATACTCCCCCTTTTGCGGGAGAACGATTGGATGTGCTCTATCGACCTCAAGGACGCGTACTACCACATTCGGATGGACAGACGGTCCAGGAGGTTCCTTCGCTTCCGGCTGGGAGCCAGCCACTACCAGTTCAGGGTCCTTCCCTTCGGACTCACCTCTGCCCCCAGGGTGTTCACCAAGGTACTAGCAGTAGTAGCAGCTCACCTGAGACTCCAGGGATTACAGGTCTTTCCGTACCTGGACGACTGGCTCCTGACGGCATCATCAAGGCATCTACTGTGCTCAGCCAGGGACTATTTCCTTCTTATAGCCCCAAGGCTGGGCATCACCATAAACTGGGAAAAATCTTTACTGCACCCCACACAACTTATAGATTTCATAGGAGGAAGGTTGGACACAAGATCAATGTGGGCCTTCCTCACCCCAGACAGGCTGTCCAGCCTGAGGTGTCATATCACAGCAGTCCTGCAACCGTTTCCGACGGCTTCAGTCCTGAGGGCCCTGGGTTCAATGGCAGCAGCTATTCCACTTCTTCTTCATGCTCGCTTACACATGCTGGTTCTTCAATGGACCCTACAGGTCCAGTGGTCTCCACTGTACTCCTCTCTCAACAGCCCGATAGCAGTCAGCAAGGCATGCAAGGACTCCCTGTTTTGGTGGCTCCAGTCTCCGGAGCCTCTAGCAGGGAGACCCTTTTGTGCAACATTCCCCCGAGCCACGGTGACTACGGACGCTTCTCGCCTCGGGTGGGGGGGCATTCTGCGGGCAAGATTGTCCAAGGCACGTGGAATAGTTCAGAGACCTCGTTGCATATAAATGTCCTGGAGATGAGGGCGGTGCTCCTAGCTTTGCAAGCACTTCACAGCCTTCTTCCTACGGGGACTATTGCGATCCAGACAGACAACATGTCGGTAGTCTTGTACATCAACAAGCAGGGGGGAACCAGGTCCTATCCCCTTTGTCGAGAGGCCATGAGAGTCTGGGAATGGGCAATTTCCACCAAACGCTTTCTTGTAGCAACGCACATTCCGGGAAAATCCAACATTCTTGCGGACAAACTCAGTCGCACCATTCTTTCCCCGCACGAATGGTCTCTCAATCCTCTGGTAGCGAAGAAGATTTTTGCCGTCTGGGGGCAACCCTGTTGCGATCTTTTTGCTTCTCACTCAAACGCCAAATGCGACAGTTTCTTCGCTCTACTTCCCCCACCTGGCGAATCCACGAGAGACGCTCTGGTGCATGCTTGGCCTCCCAGTCTCCTTTATGCCTATCCTCCACTACCTCTGATGCAGAGGCTCTTGCAGAAAGCCAACAGTTTGGGGAGCAGAATGATTCTCATTGCCCCGTTCTGGCCTCGTCAGCCCTGGTTCCCTTATGTATGGTCTCACAAAGTGAATCCGCCCTGGATTCTGGATCCGATCCCGGATCTCATTTCCCATCCTCTAGGACTCCCGGTCCTGAATCTACACACCCTGAAATTGGCAGCCTGGCTGCTCCAGTTCCATCCTTGATTAGGACTCCCGGTATCTCGTCACCTGTCAAGGCCATTTTAGTGGCGGCTCATAAACCTTCCACTAGGAAGGTTTATCGAAGCAAATGGAAAAGGTTTTCTATTTGGGCGGTCCAGAAAAATGTTGATCCTTTTTCGGCACCTATGTCTGTGGTACTGGACTTCTTAACAGACCTCTTTCATCAAGGGGCTAGTTCTTCCACAGTAAAGGTACAAATGGCAGCGATTTCCCATTATCATGTGGGTCATGAGTCAGTTCCCCTCATGACTGCAAAACTTTGCAAGACTTTTCTTAAAGGAGTTTTTCTGTTGAGGCCACCGGTCGAAGAAGCTATACCACCTTGGGACCTATCCTTAGTTCTACAGGCCCTTACTGCTCCCCCCTTTGAGCCTGCAGCTTCTGCAGATCTAAAGTACCTTTCCTGGAAGACTGCTTTCTTGGTAGCCATCACATCAGCCAGAAGAGTGTCGGAACTTCAGGCTCTAAGCGTCAAACCGCCTTACCTCTCCTTTTTTCCCGATAGGGTGTGCCTCAGGACCAATCCATCTTTTCTTCCAAAAGTTTCTTCGGAATCTAATATTAATCAATCAGTTAACTTACCTGTGTTTTTCCCCAACTATAAAAGCAAAGGAGAATATAAGCTGCATTCTTTAGATGTTCATAGACAATTGCGCTTTTACATTCACAGAATGGCTGGTCATAGACAATCAGATCAACTGTTCGTCTCCTTTGCTAAATTTGCTATGGGCAAAGCAGTTTCCAAAGTCACACTGTCGAGATGGATTGCTAATTGTATTCTGCAGGCTTATGACACTTCAGGTAGGCCTGTTCCTCAGAGGGCTACTGCTCACTCTACTAGGGCAGTTTCCACTTCAGCCGCGTTTAAGTCCCGAGTGCCATTGGATGATATCTGCGCGGCAGCCACTTGGTCCTCGTCTCATACCTTCATTTCTCATTATAAGGTGGATGTTCTTTCCAGGGGGAGAGCATCCTTTGGCTCAGCGGTGCTCCGGAACATCCTTCCATGACGGCCGCCCAAGATTTAGGCAGCTGGGGACTCTGTCCCACAGGTTGCAGTCAAATGAAGTCTGCCTACTTCAGATTTAGAAGTTATGTACTCACCATAACGTTCCATCTGAGTAGGTGACTTCATTTGGATACAACCATCCCCCTGACCTTTATACAATAAGAGTTTATTCATCTATTTAGATACTTTTTATTCTAGTATTATATAGGCAAACTCAATCTGAGGTCAGTTAGGGCTTGGCAGGGGATTATGGGTAGAGGGAGGAGCTAGGAGCTCAGATCCTAAGCTTTTGAAATGCCGGCTCGGATCTGAGGTCGGATCCAAATCCCACAGGTTGCATCCAAATTAAGTCACCTACTTAGATGGAACGTTATGGTGAGTACATAACTTCTAATTCCTGTCTTGGAAGACTGCCTTCCTTCTGGCCATAACCTCAGCAAGAAGAGTATCTGAGTTACAGGCCCTCATGGCAGTACAGCCATTTCTTATTTTTCATCAGGACAGAGTCTCATTGAGAACCAATCCTTCATTTATGCCAAAGGTGGTATCCAGGGTCTCATTAAACCAAGCTATTCACCTGCCTACCTTCTTTCCAAATGCACAAAACAAAGGGGAGAAACTTCTGCACACCCATACACAGACAGTTGCGCTACTACTTGGACAGAACTAAAAGCTACAGAAAAACTGACCAGCTGTTGGTAGCATATGCTGCTGGTGCACAAGGAAAAGCAATTTCCAAACAGACAATTTCAAAATGGATAGGGAATTGCATTCGTTTTTGTTATTCCTTTCATGGAAAAACTGTGCCAGCTAACATTAGACCTCATTCCACCAGAGCCACAGCCACCTCCACAGCCTTCTTAAGAGGGGTGGCTACCAAGGACATTCTAGAAGCTGCTACATGGAGCTCTGTGCATACATTTTCCAAGCATTACAATTTACCTTTATATTCCAGATCCAGAGCAGGCTTTGCTGCGGCAGTCCTGCAGGGCATTTTAGCTACACCATCCTTTACATAGATCCTCCACCCCCAGATTGGCTATGGTATTCTACCCATATGTGATGACTGCAGATGCATCCTTGAAGGACATAGTACAGTTTGTACCTACCATAAATGTAGATGTCCGATAGGTATGCATCTGCAGTCAGGTTTACCCTCCCTCCTTCCCCTCTGTGGTATTTCTTGGGTACTTATCCCTCTTATAGCTAGCTGGGATTATCTATTATGGTGTATTTGTTTTATATTACTGTGCATGTTTGGAATTTTTTTTGCATTTCTCCAAAATTAGCCTTCCTTAGAGGGCACCTGGTATCTGGGGCAAGAAAAACTGAGGAAGATGGTGTTGGCTGACGCTTTTATACCCCAGGCGCTCTGATGTCGGGGAAAGGGCGACATCAGCCGACGCCGGACCCAGACTTTGGAATCCGGCCGACCGAAGGGCTGCCTGAGGGGCAGGACAACCCATATGTGATGACTGCAGATGCATACCTATCGGACATCTACATTTATGGTAGGTACAAAACTGTACTTTATGTGGTCCTATCTCGCCTACATTCATTACTGATGGGACAGCGTCCTTAGCACCTCTAACCTGGGAGGCTCATAGGAAAATACTCCTGAGAACCGTGGAACCAAAGGAAGCTCGGCCTCTAGATGCCACGTCCAGCTAAACTATTTCCACTGGTGAGAATCAAACCTTACACCTTGTGGTTGAAAGGCATATATCTTAACCACTGTACCACTCGGCCTTTCTGACAAAGGTTTATGGTAGCCTCTCTGGCTTGGATGAGGAGATGCCTGGTGGGGGCGGTAATGAGCCAATCATCCAGGTAAGGAAACACCTGGAATCCTACACATCTCAGGTGAGCTGTCACCACTGCCAAGCACTTGGTAAACACCCTGGGGGCTGTGGTGAGACCAAAGGGCAGGGCTTGAAACTGGAAATGACTGGCTCCCAGCAGGAAGCATAAATGATTCCTGGATGCCTTGTTTATCTTGATGTGATAATAGGCGTCCTTGAGGTCGATGGAGCACATCCATACTCCCTCTGCCAACAATGGGATTGAAGAGTGACCATTCGGAACTTGGACTTCAGGACGTAGTGATTCAATCGACTGAGATCCAGGATGGGTCTCAGGTCCCCTGTTTTTTTCGGCACCAAAAAGAGTCTTGAGTAAGTTCCTGATCCGATCTGGTCTGAGGGGACCGGTTGGATGATTCCTTTTCTTAGTAGCTTTGATATCTCTAGCACTACTCGATCCCTTTGACTGGGTGGAACGTCCGGGATTTTTTTGATTAGGGGAGGGGACGAAACTAAGGGAATGTTGTAACCTCCGGTGATTATTCGAAGCACCCATCGATCCTGAGTGATGCTCTCCCAGGCTTGAGGATGCCTCGAAAAATAACCCCCGACTGGCTCCAGAGCAGCATAGTCGGGCAATCCCTCAGGGATGCTGATAGGAAGATCCGCGAATGGAGTTGCGGTCTCCCAGATTGTGGGGGCCTCCTCTGCCCCTAGGACAGTGTCTTCCAGAATAATTCCCCCCACCTCTGCCTCTGGAGAGGGACTCACCATACGTGGCTGGGAAAGACTTTTGTGATTTCTTGAACCACATCTTCCCTCCTCTCTGAGCCTTGGGATAAGGCCTAGAGGGAAGAGAAAAACGGGCCCCTACAGCAGATAAAGTCTTACCCTCCTGTTCACATCTGGTGAAAGTCTCTTTCACTTTGGGTCCAAAAAGAGAGGACACATCGAAGGGGGGTCGTCCATAAAGGAAGACTTGAAGGCCTCCGCGAAGTGACATAGGCGCATCCAGGCTTGCCTCCTAAGAGCCAAGCCTGAGCTAGCTGCCCTACTCACCCCTTCGGCTGCATAGGATGTGAGCCTCATGGACGAGTTTGCAGTGGAATCAAGGGTAGACAACTGGGCATTAACAGTCTGCGCTACCGCCTCAGGCATGTTACCCGTCAAGGTATCTCCCAGCTCTTTGAGGAGATCTCTCTGGAGCCGAGTAAAGCGACAAAGGTAATTCAGAGACGGCATTGTAAAGGTTGCTGAAGACAGGGTACGCTTCCCATATCGAGCCATACTCCTGGACTCTTTGTTAGGAGGATGGACGGAGGAAGAAGCCACTGCAACTTCTTGCTGAGTAGCTGATGCCACCACCATGGCATCTACAGGGACCCCTTTTGTCAAAAACTCTTTCCCCGGGGGAGCAGACAGGAACTTATTAGTACAACTGGGCACTGGTTCCACGGAATTAGGGTGCTCCCACACCCTTCGACAAATCAGGTCTAAGAGTTCATCGAAGGATGGAGACACCCATGAGGCGGAAGGTTGAACTCCGAAGGCCTTGAGGAATACCGACTCCTCCTCAGAGGGGGGCTTGGAAGGCCAGTCGCCTCTCTGCCTCAAAATCTCCAGGATGTCGGAGAAGGAGACGTCTTCGGAGGATGACTTAAGGGACCCCTTTGCATCATCGAGGTCATTATCCGAGGTGATGGACTCGTCTTGGGAGTCTATGTGCTTCCTCTTGCACAGCTTCTTCCTGGGAGGCTCCTCAGGCACAGACTCTGAGGGGCCCTCAGAAAGCTGGGGACCACTCATGGGGGTGTCCTCAGGCCTTCGAGCTCCGTTGTCCACTGATAGGGGGCGTCAGAGGCTCTAGTCGGGGTGTATGGGGACGGAGTGGCCGATCCAAGTGATGTCACTGACGACCTGGCCAGTGCGCTTCTCATGGCCTCGAAGGTGGGTCCCCTCGAATCCGAGGACTGACCCGTCTCCAAGACCACAACTGGAGTCGGGATCCCCCTAGCCAAAGCACCGAGAGGGAAACTCGGGGCCGACAGAAGTCCTGATGTGCATCCCCCTCGGGCCCGACTGAGGAAACCCGAGTGCCGAAACCAGATGACCGAACCGAAATGGTTGGAGCCGACGACTGCTCCGATAAACCTGCCAGGGGTACCGGAGCCGGCGTAAGGACATCACTCGGTGCCGAACACTCCGGCTCTGATGACACAATGCTTGGAGGAGGAATCATCAGTACCAAAAAAGGAATAGGCTCCGGAGCTGACTGGGTCGGAGCCGAAAACAATTTGGCTAACACCGGCGACTGAAGGAGCCTCTGAACCACCCTATCCACATCCAAATCAGATAACCTAGAGGATTTGGAGGCAACTGAAGGAGATGAGGATCTCCTACCTATTGATTCCTATGTAACACTGGGTGACTGGCTCCGAATCGGCTCCAATATGATCGGAGCCAAGGTCGACTCCAGTACCACCGATACCTCCTGCGGCCCTGAAGACAATGGAGCCGAGGAAGCAGTATCCAAACCTGAGCTCCTGTCCTGCGGCTCCGAAGCCAATGGAGCTGAGGAAGTTGTAACTATTTTCAAAATCTTCTCCGGGGGCTCCAAAGAACTAGATGGAGCCAGAGATCGTTTCTTAGTTCTGGCGGATTTGGATTTGCCAGTTGAAGAAGCAGATTCTATATCCTCTTCAAAGGAGGGCTTGACCAGGCCCTTCAAAATCAGTTTATTTTTTCTTTCCTGCAGCACCCTAGAACTGAAGGAATGGCAGACACTGACGGATTCTTGTAAGTGAATCACGCCAAGGCAATAAACACAGATGGCATGCCCATCTGTGATCGACATTTTATAGGCACACTTTGAGCATTTTTTAAACCCGGAGGGTTTATGCTCCTTTTGCTCTTTAGACATGTCCAACAAATTCCAAACACTCAACACAATAGGAAGGTGGGGTACACTACAGGAACTCTAATTTAAATGCTCCTTAGGGATCGATGAGAGAAAACACCGAGAACAAGACGAAGGAGAGGACTAGGTCCCTATAAATTAAACAGGCTTAGCCTGCCAAACACAAGGAAACCACACACACTCTCCACAAAACTATAACAAGCTCAAAACACACACAAAACCCAATATAGCTATGAAAATAGCTTTTGTTTAACAGAAAGGTATAAAACTTTAGAAAGTTTAGTCAAAAAGGTACTTAGCCACAGCCAAGCTCGAGACCATGTCCTAACTCAACGAGCCGCAAACGAGATCTGGGGGTTTGGGAGAGGTGCATCCTAGGATACCGGTTAGCCCAGCCAATTAGAGACTTTGTGCTAGAAAATAGTCGGCCGAGTCGGAGACGATTATCGGCTCCGTACCCATCAGTAATGAATGTAGGCGAGATAGGACCACATAACATCATGTTTTCTGAGAGTGTAATGAGTTGGGAGAATTTTAAGATTCCCTGAAGACTACTGTGTCAGAGATACTGGGTGCACAAATTGATGTAACTAGGGCAATGATTTTTCTGAGCTATGATACAGAATCAGAATTGCCTAGATATATAGTAAGGCTTTGCAGAGTCTTATTACTTTATGGTGGCTGCCAAAAAAGCAATTACTAGAAAATGGAAATAAAAGTCTAAACCAGCTGTAATAGAAGAAGTGAATATAGTAACAGAGATAAAACAAATGGAAATGCGATCTTTAAAAAGGGTAGGAGTAAATTGCACAGGAAAAATGTGAATTGTGGTTTAAAAGTAGGCAGGACTTGAATGAGCTATGGAATGTTTGAAAGACAATGATTGGGTAGATTATAAGTGATGTATAATGTTTGCAACTAGGATTATGTCAGTATGGTTTGTGATGTAAAATGCTTGCAGCTGAGATTCTCTCAAAATGGTTTGTTTTCATTTATATAAATGTATGATTGCCTGTGTCATAAGTGATAATTAAATAATGATGTTTCTTGTCTAAAAAGTGCTAGGCTCATACCTGCTTCGCAGACAATCTAAGATCATGTCTTTTTTCATATAGTCCAGGGAGCTGCACCTCAAGTCATTGACACCAGCATGAACTATGACAATTATACTGGTACTTGTTGTTCAAGGACTTGAGTGCATACATGATCTGACAGATCCTGGCACCAGGCAAGCAACTAACCATCACTGTTTCCTTGCTTAGCCCGGTAGGAGGTATGTCTTACAATGGAGTCCTGTATAACAAGAATGGTAGGCTCAACTTCCTGAGTGTGTTTTGTGCATGTGTTGTTTTCTGGAGGTCTTTGAGGTTTAGACAAGTTAGTCTTTAGAAACTCAAGTTATGATGGATTGTGTGTATTGTGATGGCCTTTGAGAGGTGTGATATTTGTTGTACTGCTGATGATTTTGATGATAGTAAGTGATACGACATAGTGTGACTCAGAGGACATAGCTAACCTGCTAGCTGAGAAATTTAGCCAAAACATTACCCCCCTCCCCCCAGTATTCTCATATCATATAACTACACCCCCACCCCTTTAAATCTCCATAGAAGTTCTCAATATGCTATCTAAGTCTAGGAGCACTATGTTGATGGGGAGAGATAACATACCAGGTAACCTACCGGTTAGCCTGAAAACATGGCTTGTCTGATTCCTTTACAGAAGTTATTCAGTATCAGCCTCAAAACAGGCTTTGTGCTTGGTGAATGCAGGACAGCAGCAGTTATTCCCTTCCACAAATATGGGACTTCATTTGACCTGGGTAATTATAGTCCCATAAGCCTGACCAGTCTCTTCTGTAAGGCAATGGAAAGGATCATTATTGAATTAATAAATAAGGATATGGGGAACCTACAGACTTCACGTAACCCAGTTCATGTTTGTCAAGGGAGGTCTTCCCTACTCAACTTGTTTGAAGAAATTACTGAAGGAAAGGATGAGGGCAAAACAATGCACACCACATATCTAGACCTACTTAAAGATGTTGAACACCATCCCACAGTCTGTTATCATAGCTAAACTCTCCCAGCTAAATTTTAATTCCTATGTTATTTGTTGAATAGCAAATTGGCTCACAAATTGAACTCAGTAAATGAGGTTGGGTGGCTCTGCCTCCTTCAAAAGACCAGTCACTAATGCTGTACCCCAGGGTTCAGTCCTTGGGCCACTCCTCTTTTACTTCCTAGAGGTCAAAGCTAATATTAAGGGTTTGTGGCTGATCAGGTTTGCATATGATTGTAAATGTGGTGCATCATAAACTCCCAAGAGGACTCCAGGAATGTACAAGAGTTCCTGTCCCAGACAAATAACTGGTGTCAAAACCATGGGATAAACTGAATGCCAAGAACTATGTAATTGTATCCTTTGGCAAGCATGACTCCCTTAGTAATTATCAGATTGACAGCATACCCCTGAAAATTTATCCCATAGTTAGAGATCTGGAAACCTATGTCAACAATGAACTGTACTTTGGTCATCACATGTCCACTGTTGTAGAGAGGCCCTTTGTCATCGCATAGTTTTTATCTAAAGGTTTTGCATCCATATCCAGGTTTGTACCCTCTTCTGGACACTCATTAGGCTGATTGAATATAATATCCCATTTTGGTATGTACTTGTCCAAATACTTGTCACAACTGGACTGACCATGCTTTTTCACTACATAAAAAATAGGGGGTCTAAACTGTAGCAACTCTGCAGACTGTCTCAAAGTCTTGTCATTCTTCTCAGTATCATGCAGGCTACTGAGGGTCATCCTCTGCCTTGGGTATAGATCTTCAGCAGACATGTTCTGTCAGACGTATTACATACTTACAAGTACAATGCTATCATAAACACTTACTCAATCTCTCAAATAAAACATGTTGGGAGGGATAGGTTTTTATCACAGAGGATGCAGCTTTTGTCTTCCAATCCAAATAAAGTGAAGTGTACTTGTCTTACTCTGTTCAAATGTAATTTGAGTGAATGGACAGGTAATCACAAAATATACCTCCAGTTTGGGACCCCTGTCCTCCTTGGATAAGGGAAACATGTTAATGTCCTATCATATCTATCTCTAGATTATTTGTATGCAAAATATAAGGGCTAAAAACTACTATGAGAATTTAAGGCTAGGCTTCTTAAGATCCACACAGACCAATAACCTAGTAAGTGCCTGTGAACCTATAAATTACAGTAACAAGTACAAAAAAGTGTAAAATAATGAGAAGATGCAGTCAGTTGTAGTAAGACACACAGGAGAAAAGATATCCTTCTGTTCTTTAATGTGAAGGTTACTCTGGAAAATGTAGAGTGTTTGCATAGAATGAATACACAGCAATGCACTTGATGAAGGGAACAAAACCAGCAAAAAGTATATAGGGCAAAGCAAGAATTAAGAATAAAGACTGTGAAATTGACACATTACATGCAGGGAGATGAGTCAGTCAATGCAGAGTTGCTGAAGAAGAATGGAGAAACAATTGAATACTTGGTTGTGATTTGGAAACCTGATTTAAAAGGCCTTACAAATTCTCCTTTTATGGTCAGTTTTTTTTTGGGCCCCCAGGGGAAAAAACCAAAAAGGAAAAGAGGAAGAATCTTTTTTTTAAACCTTTTCCAATTTTGGGCCATCCCAACAAAAGGGGGGGGGAAAATGGGCCGAAAACCCAAGGACACCGGGGGAAATTTTTACCCCTAAGGCAGAGGGAACAACCAAAAGGTAAACAAGGGGCCAAAACCCGGGACCAAATTCTCCTGAAAGCCCTTCAGCACCCTAGTGTTTCCCGTGTCCCCCTTCTCAAAATTTCATTTACCCAAAATGCTTCACTCAAGCCCTTTTACAGTGATAATTTAGGTTTAAATTCCCTTTTGGGGAATTTCCCCTTCCCCGTTCCCTTTCCCGATTAATCTTAACTTTGGGGTTTATCCCTCTCAAAGGTTGGAGTTAAGACCATTTGGGAATCTTCGGGTTTTGGTTCCCCCAAAAAAGGGAATGGGCCTTTTTGGATCTACCCAATTTAAAACTTCCCAAAAAAATTGAATTATTTATAATTTATTTTAAAAAAATATTTAATAATCTTTAATTTATATCCTTTAAATTAAAAATTTCTCCCTTTGGTGGGTATATTTCTTAAGCCCGCCTTTGTCTAAATAAGCCCCAATGTTACAAAGCACAGTGGACGGTATGGGGAAAAAATTCCCGGGCCTTTGGCTGGCTCCTGGAGCCCCCACTCAGCTTAACCCCGGATTTAAAATGATTTTCCATTTGGGACCAAAAACAAAATTATTCCCTTTTGGGGGTTTCCTTAATTTCCTTTTTCAAACTTTTCCGGGGGGAGGGCCCCACCCAAGAAAAAGAGTTTCAGATTCGACTCTTCCCAAACTTCTGGAGCAAATTTTTGGCCAAATGGCAAAATTTTTGGCTCATGGCCCCATACTTTCTTCGGTACCAAATGCCCTCAGTGGAAAGCTTTCACACCTTTTGTACGCACTCACCCCACCCAAACTGGAAAACCAAAATCCCAAAAAATCTTGCTTGGTGATCACATGTCGTTCAACAATTTCTTTTCCTTGCCCCGATAGCCCTTTTCCCGGATCCCTTCTTTGGGGGATTACAGGCAGGAGGTTCTTGTGAAGTTGAGGCCTTGCAATAAAATTTTGGAGTGAGACAATCCCCAAGGGTTCCCCTCAAACTTTCTTTTGACAATTCAGTTCCCCCAACTTCTTGGTTTAAAAAACCCCCCAATCCTACCCCGTGTCACCCTTGGCCTGCGATTTCCCCCCATGGTTTTTGGGCCCCCAATCCCTGGACCAAAATAACGGACGATTGACAGGCCATTCTCTGCCTCACGGCTCCGGGTTTTGGGGAAAGGTTTTTCTGAGGGCCCCCTGGTTTGGTCTTTGTACCCCAAAAAGGTTTTTCCGGTTCCCCTTCCCTCTTCGGAGCCGCCCTTCCCCGGGTTTGGGAAAGGGACTTCTTTATGCCTTCCCTCCATTTCCTCCTGATCCCTCAGGTAATCCAGAAAGCTACCGTTTTGAGAGCCAAATTGATTCTCATTGCCCCTTACTCGCCTCGACAAGTTTGGTTCCCGTTCCTCCATCATCATCTTTTGGTGCAGCATTGGCATCTGGAAGCAGTGCCAGATCTACTGATACACTAATGCGGTCAACTGCAAAGGTCAATCGCTCCTCTCAACGTCACAGCATGGTTGCTCGACTTCCTTCCTTAGCCAGGCTTCCTTTGATCTCTAGCAGTTAGAGATATCATAATAACTTCACTAAAATCCTCTACCAGGAGGATTTACACAAGCAAATGGAAAGCGTTTCTCTTATTGGGCTAAGGCCCAAAATATTGATCCTTTTACTGCCCCTGTTCCAGGCAGTTCTGGACTTCTTAGCAGAGATTTTCCATGCAGGCTCCTCTTCTTCCACAGTCAGAGTTCAGTTGGCTGCTATTTCTAATTTTCATGTCGGGATAGCAGATCATAATATTATGTCCCATAGACTCTGCAGGGCCTTTTTGAAAGGATTTTCCTACTAAAGCCTCCAATCAGGAATCCTCCTCCTCAGTGGGATCTAAATTTAGTGCTGACATCCTTGATTCTTCCCCTTTGAGCCAGCTGTTTCTTGTTCCTTGAAATATCTTTCTTGGAAAACTTTATTCCTAGTGGCTATTACATCTGCCAGGAGGGTGTCTGAACTTCATGCTCTTCGGTTCGACCCCTATTTGATTTTTCACAAAGACAGAGTATCTTTGAGAACTAATCCATCCTTTTTACCTAAGGTCACTTCAAAAAACAATCTGAATCAATCTATTGATCTCCCTGTATTTTTTCCCAACTATTCAGATAGAGCTGAACAAAAGCTACATTATCTTGATGTCCACCGTCAGCTTAGATATTATTTGGACAGAACAAAAAAATTTAGAAAATCTGATCAACTTTTTGTTTCCTATGCGGATAATAAAAAAGGCCTTCCTGTTTCTAAAGTGACTTTGTCCAGATGGCTTTCTTCGGTCATCACTGAAATTTATACGATCAGGGGAAAACAAAACCTAAAGCACATTCAACTAGGAGTTTAGCTACTTCTACAGCTTTTCAAGCTAGACTGCCTTTAGACACTATTTGTGCAGCGGCCACTTGGGCACTCCTCACACTTTTGTTTCCCATTACAAATTGGACTTGGCCTCCAGGGACAGAGCCAGTTTTGGCTCTACAGTCCTCAAGAGTTTGTTCCATTGAGCCACCCAGGATAGAGGTGCTAGGGACGCGGTCCCATCAAGCAAGAATGAAGGCGAGATTGACAACTTAACATTAAGAAGTTATGTACCTACCATAGCGTTCCATGTTAGTTGTCTTCTCTGCCTTCTTTTGCGACCCTCCCTCCTTCCCCTGGCCTGGACAGACCTTGTATAAGAAACTATAATGCTAAAGACCATTTAGACCTGGTCCTTTTTCCATTTGTAAGTTTCTTCTTCCTTTGGGAAGTATTGTTTATGCTTGGTGTTATTGCCCTTTGTCAACAAACGAGATCTGGGTACTTCCTGCCTTGCATCATGGGATATGGGGCTGCCTCGAGCTGGTAAAAGGAGTTCTCGAGCTAAAGCAAGTGCAGTGGGCCGAGGGATCGGCTCGAGACCCATCAAGCAAGAAAGAAGGCGAGAGAAGACAACTAACATGGAACGTTATGGTAGGTACATAACTTCTTATTTTCATTTATATAAATGTATGATTGTGTCATAAGTGATAATTAAATAATGATGTTTCTTGTCTAAAAAGTGCTAGGCTCATACCTGCTTCGCAGACAATCTAAGATCATGTCTTTTTTCATATAGTCCAGGGAGCTGCGCGTCAAGTCATTGACACCAGCATGAACTATGACAATTATACTGGTACTTGTTGTTCAAGGACTTGAGTGCATACATGATCTGACAGATCCTGGCACCAGGCAAGCAACTAACCATCACTGTTTCCTTGCTTAGCCCGGTAGGAGGTATGTCTTACAATGGAGTCCTGTATAACAAGAATGGTAGGCTCAACTTCCTGAGTGTGTTTTGTGCATGTGTTGTTTTCTGGAGGTCTTTGAGGTTTAGACAAGTTAGTCTTTAGAAACTCAAGTTATGATGGATTGTGTGTATTGTGATGGCCTTTGAGAGGTGTGATATTTGTTGTACTGCTGATGATTTTGATGATAGTAAGTGATACGACATAGTGTGACTCAGAGGACATAGCTAACCTGCTAGCTGAGAAATTTAGCCAAAACATTACCCCCCTCCCCCCCCTATTCTCCTATCATATAACTACACCCCCACCCCTTTAAATCTCCATAGAAGTTCTCAATATGCTATCTAAGTCTAGGAGCACTATGTTGATGGGGAGAGATAACATACCAGGTAACCTACCGGTTAGCCTGAAAACATGGCTTGTCTGATTCCTTTACAGAAGTTATTCAGTATCAGCCTCAAAACAGGCTTTGTGCTTGGTGAATGCAGGACAGCAGCAGTTATTCCCTTCCACAAATATGGGACTTCATTTGACCTGGGTAATTATAGTCCCATAAGCCTGACCAGTCTCTTCTGTAAGGCAATGGAAAGGATCATTATTGAATTAATAAATAAGGATATGGGGAACCTACAGACTTCACGTAACCCAGTTCATGTTTGTCAAGGGAGGTCTTCCCTACTCAACTTGTTTGAAGAAATTACTGAAGGAAAGGATGAGGGCAAAACAATGCACACCACATATCTAGACCTCGCAAAGATGTTGAACACCATCCCACAGTCTGTTATCATAGCTAAACTCTCCCAGCTAAATTTTAATTCCTATGTTATTTGTTGAATAGCAAATTGGCTCACAAATTGAACTCAGTAAATGAGGTTGGGTGGCTCTGCCTCCTTCAAAAGACCAGTCACTAATGCTGTACCCCAGGGTTCAGTCCTTGGGCCACTCCTCTTTTACTTCCTAGAGGTCAAAGCTAATATTAAGGGTTTGTGGCTGATCAGGTTTGCATATGATTGTAAATGTGGTGCATCATAAACTCCCAAGAGGACTCCAGGAATGTACAAGAGTTCCTGTCCCAGACAAATAACTGGTGTCAAAACCATGGGATAAACTGAATGCCAAGAACTATGTAATTGTATCCTTTGGCAAGCATGACTCCCTTAGTAATTATCAGATTGACAGCATACCCCTGAAAATTTATCCCATAGTTAGAGATCTGGAAACCTATGTCAACAATGAACTGTACTTTGGTCATCACATGTCCACTGTTGTAGAGGCCCTTTGTCATCGCATAGTTTTTATCTAAAGGTTTTGCATCCATATCCAGGTTTGTACCCTCTTCTGGACACTCATTAGGCTGATTGAATATAATATCCCATTTTGGTATGTACTTGTCCAAATACTTGTCACAACTGGACTGACCATGCTTTTTCACTACATAAAAAATAGGGGGTCTAAACTGTAGCAACTCTGCAGACTGTCTCAAAGTCTTGTCATTCTTCTCAGTATCATGCAGGCTACTGAGGGTCATCCTCTGCCTTGGGTATAGATCTTCAGCAGACATGTTCTGTCAGACGTATTACATACTTACAAGTACAATGCTATCATAAACACTTACTCAATCTCTCAAATAAAACATGTTGGGTGGGATAGGTTTTTATCACAGAGGATGCAGCTTTTGTCTTCCAATCCAAATAAAGTGAAGTGTACTTGTTTTACTCTGTTCAAATGTAATTTGAGTGAATGGACAGGTAATCACAAAATATACCTCCAGTTTGGGACCCCTGTCCTCCTTGGATAAGGGAAACATGTTAATGTCCTATCATATCTATCTCTAGATTATTTGTATGCAAAATATAAGGGCTAAAAACTACTATGAGAATTTAAGGCTAGGCTTCTTAAGATCCACACAGACCAATAACCTAGTAAGTGCCTGTGAACCTATAAATTACAGTAACAAGTACAAAAAAGTGTAAAATAATGAGAAGATGCAGTCAGTTGTAGTAAGACACACAGGAGAAAGATATCCTTCTGTTCTTTAATGTGAAGGTTACTCTGGAAAATGTAGAGTGTTTGCATAGAATGAATACACAGCAATGCACTTGATGAAGGGAACAAAACCAGCAAAAAGTATATAGGGCAAAGCAAGAATTAAGAATAAAGACTGTGAAATTGACACATTACATGCAGGGAGATGAGTCAGTCAATGCAGAGTTGCTGAAGAAGAATGGAGAAACAATTGAATACTTGGTTGTGATTTGGAAACCTGATTTAAAAAAGGCATATCAAGATTAACTGAAGGATGAATAGGATAACTAGTGGTCAATGGCAACTCAGACAGGGTCAAAACACACACAAAACAATAAGGAAAAAGAAATGAAAGAAGAATCAATTGTTATAAAACACATTTTTGCAAGTAGCCATTGCCGAACAGGTGGAGAAAGATAAAGGCCTGGAAAACTCCAAGTACCCATTTGGAGAAATAATTGTCACCTCCTTTAAAGCACCTTGCAAAGGAATCATCTTATGTTGTAAATCTTCATTCGTTCCTTACTCATAGGACTTCAGTTCCGTCCTTGGAACAGACCCGGCCAATACAGAAGCCAGCCAAAAACTCTCTAGCTAAGTCTTACCCGTAGTGCCCCTCTTTTCCTTCTCTTCAGATTTCATTTACCACGTACTTTTCAAGACGTGCCAAGCCATCTCTCTCAGCTAAGTGATAGATTTTTGGTATTTTTTCATGTCTTCCTTGAATTTACTTGTACTTTGTACCCTTTCTTACGATTATATAAATTTCTTCTTATCTTTGACCTTTATTCTTCTCCTACCCGTTTTTTTTTGGTAGTTTAAGTACCATTGTTGGTATAGCCCCTTCCCTTACCCTTGTGGTAATCTTGTTACCATAGTTGGTATAGCCCCTTCCCTTACCCTTGTGGTAATCTTGTTACCATAGTTGGTATTCCCTTTCCCTTATAAAACTATATATATATATATATATATATATATATATATATATATATATATATATATATATATATAAAATCCTTTATATTTTTTATATCCTTCATACTTTTTATATATATTCCTCTCTCTTCTGTGTATTTTCTGCTTTTATATGACTGTTTTTCTTTAACTGTTGTTACCTTAAATATGTCAGACAAAAAAGGAACAACCCGGTTTAAACAATGTGAGAAGTATGGGTGGAAAATGCCCAATTCAGACGGACACTTAGTGTGTCTGCTGCCTTGGAGTTCCCCATCTCCAGACTCAACCTCCTTGTGACTTGTGTAAAAATGTAGTTCTCACAATCTTGCTGAGAGCAAGAACAAACTTATTCTTAAGGGCTTGCTAAATACCCCTTTTTCAAAGTCCTTTTCTGAGGTGGAGGTCTCACCACCTCCCAGAAAAGATAAGAAAAAGAGAAGCTATTCAGTTCCGACCTCTCCAACTTCTACGGAATTGAAGCACTCAGACTTTTTCTGAACCGAAAATGGCAAAATTATCTGCTCCAATGCCCATGACTAGTTCTACGGTACCAAAGTCGTTGGCAGCTAGTGAACTGACAATTTCTACACCTCCTTTGGTACTGTCTATATCCTCGGTACCAGACACAATCTCGGAACCGAAATCCAAAATTTTGCCTCGGACTAGATACTCACCAACTATAGATCCCTGCCTTGGACAACAATATAGTCCTTCCTTAGACAACAGTATAGCCCTTTTCTGGAAATACCAGACTCTCTTTCCGGAGTATCTACATGGTCCACCCGGAGTCTCTCTGAATTAGAAGTATTGAGGCTTGTCGATCAACTTTTGGCAGCTAGAGGAATTCCAACCCTAACCAGGACTTCCCTTCCACTTGCAACCAAAGCTTTCTCTGCACAGTCTCCAGCATATCCTCCTTCAACTTCTTCCCAGGCTTTGGAACCCTCCATTCTGATCTCTACCCCAGTGTCTACACCTTCGGTTCCTGTGACAATCCCCTTCATGGTTCTGGAGCCTCACCACTAGATTCCGCTCCATTCGGAGCTGATCCACCCTCGGGACTGTGACTTCTAGTTCAGCGCCAGTTTTTTCCTGTGGTGCCATCTACGGCTCCGGCTGTTTTGGCAGTTCCTGGTTCTCTCGAGGCTCCTATCCTGGTGGTGGGCTCATTGAAGTGGGGTGTGACCCCGGTTCCGAGGTTGTTCCTCTCGGTTCAAGGCTCCCATCCCTCTTCGTGTAGGCCTGCCTTCCAGGTGATGGAGAGGGATCTTGCTTCCGCAAGCATCCAGTCTGCACCTCCAGTGTCAGAAACTGATCTCTCTCTCTCTCTCTCTCTCTCTCCTCTAGCATGCAGTTGACGCAGCCCCCTACACAGAGACTTCGAGCATGCTAGCAGCAAGAGACCCTGCTCCAGGGCACCTGCTCTTTGGAGTCCTCCTCAGAAGACCCATCCCGAAAGAGAATGTGCAAGAGAGAACACATAGACTCCCCTGAGAAATCCCTCATCAAAGATGCAGATTTTGATGAGGGAGAAGGGTCCCCATGATCGCCGCCTGAAGATGTCTCCTTTGGAGACAAACTGGAGATCCTAAAACAGAGGGGCAACTGGAATTCTTATACTGAGGAATCTGTATTCTTGCAAGCCTTTCGTGCTCGACCCTCTACTTCCTGGGTGAGCCCATCTGCAGATGAACTAATTAAGGTCATTGTACAGAGTGCCTGGAAGCCCCCTCACAACTTTGAGCCGATTCCCCGGAGACCTGATAAGATTCTTTCCCCACCAGAAGTCCACCCCCATTGGTCCAAAAGTTTGACAGTAGACTCCATGGTTGTGGCGGCGGACACCAAGAAAGAACTTGCAGAAGAAAGTTTGACTGTCCATCCTCTGAACAGGGAGTCCCAGACGATAGACAGATTGGGAAAGCGGACATAGCTTCAGCGACCTTTGCCATACGGTCTCTGAATTACATGGCACATTTCACATGTATCATGGGATAAAGTCACCTCTTAGCTTGCTACCCTAGAGTCCATTTCTAACTCCTCCATGCGGTTGATCGCCCATACAACCAAGGGGGCAGCTAGAGCAGCCGCTTCAGGCATTGTCATGAGACGTCATGCCTGGATATGCTTATGTGACTTTGTGGACCCCTTCAAGTCTTCCTTCATCAACGCTCCTGTTGATGAGTCTTCCTTATTTAGCTCTAAAGTTAAAGACAGGTTAGCCAGGTGTGAGAAAGGCGGAAAGACCCTATCTGCCGTGGGCATATGTTTTTCAGCTCCTCAGTGATCCTACTCCAAGAATCAGAGGGGCAGAAAGATGTAGTTCAAGAAATCCCAAGTACGTTTGTGACACATGTGGCGAGCAGTCCCCCCAGGGCAGAGGGGTGAACTCATCTGGGAGACGCCCGAATCTTGGCAGAGGGGGGCCGCAAAACCAGGGTTCCAGAGATTCCTCTGGAAACAGTCAGGGGACGTTTCTCTCTGCACCACTTGGAATGGCAATCAATAACTTCAGACTCCTGGGTGCAGAGGATTATGACCAGAGAATACCATATTACCTTCTACCTTTATCCCAAGCCTCTAAGGCGAATCCCTGATGTCCCACCCAGTCAGGGAGATGCAGCAGCACTAGAAGTTCAAAAGCTGCTGGAAAAAAAGTCATCCATGTATTCCCACCAGACCAAATAGGATCCGGTTTTTACTCGAGATTCTTTTATAGTGCCAAAAAAGACAGGTGACTGGAGACTAATTTTGAATCTCAGTATTCTAAACAAGTTTGTCAGACAAAAAAAATTCTAGATGGTTACGGTTCAGGACATTTCTCCCATTCCTGGAGAAGGGTAACTGTGAGCTCTACAGATCTTCAGGATGCATATTACCACATAAAAGTGGACAAACAGTCCAGAAGATACATCCGTTTTTGGCTGGGAGCTAATCTTTACCAATTTCGAGTACTGCCCTTTGGTCTCTCCACAGCCCCCAGAGTGTTCACCAAATGCATGGCAGTAGCAGTAGCTCACCTCAGACTACATGGATTCCATGTGTTTCCATACCTAGATGATTGGCTCCTCACTGCTCCAACCAGAAATCTGTTGCTTTAAGCCGTATCATACACTCACGGCCTGGTAATCTCTATAAACTTAGGAAAATCGAACCTGGTACCGACTCAAACCTTAGAGTTCATTGGGGCAACTTTCGACACAATCTCTTGCCGAGTTGCCCTGCCTCTTCACAGGCTGCTAAAACTGAGAGCTCAACTTCAAATAATACTTTCTCAAGATCTAGTCCTAGCCAGACAGGTTCTTAAACTGCTCAGCTTCATGGCGGCTGCAATTCCATTGGTCCCTCTTGCAAGGTTCCATATGAGGCTACTGCAGTGGCTCCTATCTTCTCAATGATCTTTTCTAACACATCCAGTGTCTCACCCGATTCGCATAACAAGTTGATGCAAGCAGAATTTGAGTTGGATGAAGCCAGAGGTGGAGTTATGGAGTCGACCATTTTCACCCCCCCAACCCAAAGCCACAGTGACCACAGACACTACCCTGATGGGGTGGGGGGGCATTTTCAAGGAAGGATCGTCCAAGGCACTTTGTCCCCCATAGATGCCAAATTGCATACATTGTCCTAGACCTGAGGGCGGTACTGTTAGTGTTGCAAGCATTCCAAATAACCCTCATGTCTGTGACAATTTCCATCCAATCAGACAATATGTCAGTAGTCTGGTACATCAACAAGTAAGGTGGAACCAGATCCTATCCCTTATGCTGGGAAACCCTGAGAGTCTGGCAGTGGGTGATAGCTTCCAACTGCTTTCCATTAGCAACTCTCATTCCTGGGAATTCCAGTCTGATTGCAGATAAACTGAGCAGGAACATTCTGATGCCTCACGAGTGGTCTCTCAACCCTGTAGTAGCAACTCAAATTTTTCGTCATTGGGGCCAGCCTTGCTGCAACCTATTTGCCTTCCCCTTAAACCACAAATGCAGCAGATTCTTCACCGTAATCCCCCCACAGGGCGAGTCGCCAAGCGATGCTCTGACTGATGATTGGCCCCCGGTTCTACTGTATGCCATTCCACCCATTCCACTCGTACCGCAGTTCCTGAAGAAGGTGCAACGGCTGAGAAGCAAAGTCATCCTTATTGCTCCTTGCTAGCCCCGCCAAGTTTGGTTCCCCTTCCTTTGGCCTCATTTGGTTCCTCCCCTGTAGACCCTGGACCCGTTCCTGGGACTCCTATCTCACCCACAGGGGCTGGTTCATTCAAACTTTCGCAGCCTCAAACTAACAGCTTGGTATCTCCACTTCCGTTGATTGCCAGACAAGTATACTTATCTTCCCCAGGCTGAAACATTCTTCTAGCTTCCCATAAATCCACCACCAGAAAAATTTATCGCAGCAAATGGGTCAGATTTACAATTTGGGCTAAGGAACAAGGACTAAACCCCTTTCAATGCCGGTCCATGAGGTTTTAGAATACCTGTCAACCCTACTTCATGCAGGAGCCTCAGCCTCTACTATTACAGTCCAACTGGCTGCTATCGCCAGTTTCCATAATGGTTTCAGTGATTCCTCATTAATGCCTCATTGTCTTTGCAAAACCTTCATGAAAAGAATTTTATACTTCAAACCACCTATTAGAACCTCAACTGAACCATGGAATTTGACTTTATTCCTACAAGATTTGACCTGCTCACCCTTTGAACCTTCCATCTCCTGTGACATAAAGTTTTTATCCTTTAAAACCTTATTCCTAGTGACTATCACCTCAGCCAGAAGGGTATCAGAACTGCAGGCCTTGTGTGTGAACCAACCTTATGTGATTTTCCACAAAGAAAGAGTATCACTTTGTACTAACCCTTCCTTTTTGTCCAAAGTTATCTTAAATTCAGCTGTCAACCAGTCCATTGATTTACCACTCTTTTTTCTTGAATTTTTCAACAGAGATGAATACCACTTACACATGTTGGATGTACATAGCTTCATTTTTACTTAGAACTAAACCCTTCAGAAAGTCGGATCAACTGTTCTTAGCCTTTTCAGGTCCCAGATTGGGGAAAGCTGTCTCCAAAGTCACCTTGTCAAAATGGTTAACAGATTGCATTACCTTTGTCTATCAACAGAATAAATTATCTTGGTCTTCTAGAATCAAGACTCATTCCACCAGATCAATGTGGCATTTCATTCCAGAGGTTCTATGGATGACATGTGCACAGCGGCCACTTGGGCAAACCTCCATGCCATTATCACTCATTACAAATTGGATATGGCCTCCAGGGGAAGGGCATCTTTTGGCTCAGTGGTGCTCAGGAATATCCTTCCATAGGGCCACCCAGAACGCCAGTAGCTGAGGACTCAGTCCTGTGAGTAAGGAATGAATGAAGTTTAACAACATCAGATAAAGAAGTTATGTCTTATTGTAACGTTTCATCTGTGTTGTAGATCTTTATTCATTTCTTAGCCCTGCCCACCATCCGCCTGCCTAATGACCCCTGGTGGATTATTTGGTCCTGTCTGCCTGATAAGGTATTTGCTCAGTTATCTCCACTGTCTTATACTGGGCGGGCAAACTCAATCTGAAGAGAAGGAGAAGAGGGGTACTGTGGGTAGGACTTAGCTCGAGAGTTTTTGGCTGGCGCTAGCTTGTGTATTGGCCGGGTCGGTTCCGAGGACGGAACTGAAGTCCTATGAGTAAGGACTGAATGAAGATCTACAACACAGAGAGAACGTTATGTCTTACCATAACGTTCCATCTGTGTCTTACCATAACATTCCATCTACAACACAGATGGAACGTTATGGTAAGACATAACTTCTTTTTTCATAAAAGTGGAAAGGATTAGCATACATCAACGTATGGAGAAATCCAGAGAGAACAGTGAAAAGGAGCTTTGAAAGATATCAATTAAAAAATAACTTTTTAAAAAGCATTATTGTGCCCCAGCTTGAAGTATGCAATTTTTTTCCCTGATTTCTGAGTTAGCCTCTTGACATAGCGCATTATGATGATACTCACCTAGGTGCAGGAATTAAGGAAACCACTTCAGCAGCTTGGAGCCAGCTCACTGTGTCTGTACAATATCAGCAGAAACCAGGAGCAGTGGTTTGAAGGACTGAGCTTTAAGATGACCAAAAATCATATATGTGCATTTTTATTAGTACTAGAGTGCGCAATAAGTGCTTACAATAACGTACCTTCTCTCATCATAGTAGTATGATTATTTTGCTGCATTCTGTTTTACTTGTCGGGCTGTAAGAGGTTCAGTCCAACTACATATTTTTCAGTCACCAGTACTCTACTTAACATTAATTCACTATGCCTTTTGATCTTCTGTGGCTTTCTAAATGGCTTGACATACACAGTTCAGGTCTTTAGATGTGTATGGAAGGACAATAGGAATCATTTGATGAATACAATCTGAGCTTTTCAACCCACACACTGCTAACTGCAAAACAAAGAAACATACACAGAATGACACTAGCCAGTTGTTTGAGGCCATGCATTGCAGAAATACATGCAAGGGAAGGCAGCAGCATTACAGGAGACAAAGTAAAGCATAAAATTTCCTTTTAAATTAATAAGGCATAAAATGACAGGAAGTACAAGCATGTTGTACTGTCTGCAGGCACAAATGTTGTAGATGTTCTTCGTGTTTCCCTGTTGCAGTCATCACACTTAGGCTATCTGCCTTGCAGGTAGCCCTCAGTCGGCCCGAATACCAGAGATTTAGTATTTCTTTGTCAGTTGCTGTCGCTCCTGAACTGACTTCAGGTCGTTAGGGGTATGAAAACAGGCAGCCAACGCCATTACATCAGTCTTTCTTGCCGAGGAGGCTCCGAAGCAGAAGCAGTTCGCAAGTGCCGGTCGGCCGCTACCTAAAGTTTTTCGTTTTCATTGAATAATCCTGAAGTCTTCTAAAGCGAAGTACCCCATTGGGGATTCTTTTTTCTTACTCTAACTGATGTCAGAAAAAGTTAACAATTGTCTTGCTTTACCTTACAGAGATTTTCACTCTTACTGCGTCACCTGTTTAGGCCCAGACCACGACGTCCCTCGCTGTTGGTTTTGCGCCCAAACCATTCATTGTTGGGCTCTTTTTGTTGCTAAATTCTTTCGCTCTCAATCTCCGTATTCTGAAATTGCTTTGGTAAGCCACCCGACTACCAATTTTCCGAAAAAACATAAGGATAAAGACAGCATAGGTCAAAAACTGCCGACGATGCTTCCGTTAAGCTAGTCTCCAGTCCACTGGTACTCAGTGAGGTGACTTTGCAGCCCCTGATGCCTGCTTCAATGGATTTGCAGGACTCTGCTGCGACCCATTCGGAGTCTGTTGTGCCACGAGATGCTTCTTCGAATATGGAACCTGCGGATGTCTCTACCTTGGATGGGTCTAGAGCTGCTGTGGATGCACCGGCTTCTGAGGCAGATGTTCTTCATGTTTCACTGTTGCAGTCATCACGCTTGGGCTATCTGCCTTGCAGGTAGCCCTCATTCGGCCCGAATACCAGAGATTTAGTATTTCTGCGTCAGTTGCTGTTGCTCCTGAACTGATGTCAGGTCGTCAGGGGTATAAAAACAGGCAGCCGACGCCATTACATCAGTCTTTCTTGCCGAGGAGGCCCCGAAGCAGAAGCAGTTCGCAAGTGCCGGTCGGCCGCTACCTGAAGTTTTTCATTTTCATTGAATAGTTCTGAAGTCTTCTAAAGCTAAGTACCCCATTGGGGATTCTTTTTTCTTACTCTAACTGATGTCAGAAAAAGTTAACAATTGTCTTGCTTTACCTTACAGAGATTTTCACTCTTACTGCGTCACCTGTTTAGGCCCAGACCACGATGTCCCTCGCTGTTGGCTTTGTGCCCGAACCATTCATCGTTGGGCTCTTTTTGTTGCTAAATTCTTTAGCTGTCTATCTCTGTATTCTGAAATTGCTTTGGTAAGCCATCTGACTACCGATTTTCCGAAAAAACATAAGGATAAAGACAGAGACAGACCGCATAGGTCAAAAACTGCCGACGATGCTTCCGTTAAGCTAGTCTCCAGTCCACTGGTACACAGTGAGGTGACTTTGCAGCCTCTGATACCTGCTTCAGTGGATTTGCAGGACTCTGCTGAGACCCATTCGGAGTCTGGTGTGCCACGAGATGCTTCTTCGACTATGGAACCTGCGGATGTCTCTACCTTGGATGGGTCTAGAGCTGTTGTGGAAGCACCGGCTTCTGAGGCAGATGTTCTTCATGTTTCACTGTTGCAGTCATGACATTTGGGTTATCTGCCTGCAGGTAGCCCTCAGTCGGCCTGAATACCAGAGTCTTGGGATTTCTGCATTGGATGCTGTTGCTTTTTCCATGAAGTCAGGTCGTCAGGGGTATAAAACATGCAGCTGACGCCATTACATTAGTCTTTCTTGCTGTGCAGTGCACGAAGCAGAAGCAGTTCACAAGTGCCTGTCAGCCCCTTCGAGTTTCAGACCTGAAGTCTGCTAAAAGATAAGTACCCCATTGGGGATCCTTTTTTCTTGCTCTAACCGATGTCAGAAAAAATTAATAATTGTCTTGCCTGTGGAAAGCAAATACCTCACAGAGATTTTCATTCTTACTACGTCACCTGTTTAGACCCAGACCACGAAGTCCCTCGCTGTCAGTTTTGTGCCTTGTTCAACACCCAAACTATTCGTCATCGGGCCATTTTTGTCGCTAAATTCTTTCGCTCTCGATCTCCGTATTCCAAAATGGCTTCAATAAGCCATCCGTCTACCGATTTTCCGAAAAAACGTAAGGATAAACACAGAGACAGACCGCATAGGTCCAAAACTGCCGACAACGCTGCCGTTAAGCTAGTCGCCATTTAGTGAGGTGCTTTTGCAGCCCCTGATACCCGCTTCTACAGATTCGCAGGCTTCTACTAAGACCCATTCAGAGTCCGGTATGCCACGAGATGCTTCTTCGACTATGAAACCTGTGGATATCTCGACCTTGGATGAGTCCGGAGCCGCTGTGCAGGCACCAGCTTCTGAGGGTGCATTCAGGCCTTTCTATTTTCATATTAAACCGACGACTTTGTTTCAAACCAAAAATACTGAATTTCTCATGCCTAGAGTTCGCACTACTCCTAGGAAACCGACGACCAAAGCACATTCTCAGGCCCACGTGCCACAAAAACAAATACTTAGAATGGCTGAAGACCTTATTACTTTAATTAGGGGAAGTCAGCCTTCCCCCTCAAAAAGACCAAAAACTGATTTTCCTTCTGATTCTTCAGATCAGGAGTCTGATAACTCTGACCCTTCTGATTACCAGGACATACCCTTATCTACCTATGAGGATTCTGATGCAGAGGATTCCATTCCCTCTGCTTCCTCTCTGGAAGATTTTTCTTTTGGTGAAACCCTGCATACCCTTAGAGAGCATTTCCGCTGGGAGAGCCAGGACTACTCTGTCCAAAAAGAGACTCAGGGAATTTTTAAACTTGCCTCAATACAGGCCTCTAGCTATCCCTCCTGTTCTGGAAATTGTAGATGATTTCTTCTTGGAATCCAGCCTTACTCCTGATACTTTGCCTCCAGCTCCCAGGAAATCTGACAGATAATATAGAATACCTGACTCCCACAAATTCCTCTTTAAGAATCCTGCTGCAGATCCAGAGACCATTTCCCAGGGACCAAAAAGCATTAAGGCTACAGTGGCCAAAAATCCTACCCCTTTGGACAAGGATTCTAGGGCTTTAGACAGATGGGGTAAGAAAGTATACACCTCTGCTACTCTTGCCATCAGGGCTTTAAATTGCCAGTTTCATATGTTAAAGTATCAGCAACATATTATGGAGCTAATTAAACAGAAAATTATGTTGATTCCTGATTGTGCAGAACATAAAGATTTACATGAGTTAATGCATTCTCTTAACCAAGTTGGTAAACATACTTTGCAATGTGGGTTTGATGCCTTAGAAGTGTCTTGCAGGGCTGCTGCCACTGGTTCTGTTCTTAGAAGGCATGCTTGGCTTAAGGAACAAACCTTGCCAGACCATGTCAAAGCAAAATTACTAGATGCACCATTTAAACCAAGAGCGTCTGTTTGACAATAAAGCAGAAGTCCTTAAAAGGATGGAGGAGAAAGCTAAATCTATGCAAACTGTTAAAGATTTCTTACAAGTACAGCCACCTAGATTCAGTAGGTATTGGCCTTCTAAAAACTGGTCTTTTCCAGTCCCTCCCAGACCATCTCAGTCCAAACCCAGGGGTGGCAGACCGCCAAGACTACAGTCTCAGGGTATGCATAGATCTAAGCAATGGAGTGTTCCCATGTCCAAAACAGGGAGTAGTAAGCCGCCATCCTATGGTAAAATCTCACAATGACTTATCCTTAACTCTTCCAAGCCTTGCCCAAGTGCTTGCACCTTTAGTAGGGAAACTTGCCCTGCATGCCATAAACTGGGAGTACATTACCCAGGACAGATGGGTCTTAAACATTGTTTCCCAGGGATACAGATTCCGCTTCCACTCACTCCCAACCCCAAGCGGATGGCCAGACCTCCCCCCAAACCAGTGGGCGTAGACCCAAAAGCAAGTACTTTCTCTTCTCACTATCAAGGCTATTCAACCTGTCCCAGCAGAACAAAGGGCACAAGGCTTTTATTCCAGACTTTTTCTGGTACCCAGAAAAGGAAACTCTTGCTGTCCTATCCTGTATCTGTCTATTCTCAACACATTTCTGGTGGTTCCAAAATTCAAAATGGTTACTGTCCAACAGCTGCTTGTTATGCTAGCCAAGGACACCTGGCTAGCAACCCTAGACTTAAAAGAAGCTTATCTGCACGTCCCCATAAGAGAATCTTGCAGGAAATACCTACGTTTCAGAGCAGGCTGTATGCACTATCACTTCTCTGCACTTCCCTTTGGTTTATCTACTGCACCCAGGGTATTCACAAAATGCCTAGATCCAGCCATTGCATATTGCAGGCAGAGAAGAATTCAAATTTACCCATACTTGGACGATTGCCTGATTCAAGCAGACAGTCAGGACTTGCTACTGCAGCACTGACATTTGTAAAGAGACTTCTAATTTCACTGGGGTACACCAGCAATGAAAAGAAATCACATCTGGTACCCAGCCAACAGATTGTATTCCTGGGAGGAAGCTTGAACACAACTTCCCAGATGGCATTCCTCACTCCAGAAAAACAAATTTGACAAACTACTTCAGTCTGCTGGCCACCAAAACTCAGCTATCTGCAAAAAAAATACTGCAAGCCTTAGAGTTCATGGCCTCTTGAATTCTACTAATTCCATATGCAAGACTGCATATGAGAAAACGTCAGTGGTACTTAAAAAGTCTCTGGTGTCAACATTCTCAGGACCTGAAAACAATGATTCCTGTCATTCCTTGCCTAAGGACAGAGTTTCTTTGGTGGGCAGAGGCCTGCTACCACAGCAAAGGACTCCTTTTCACTCAACCCCCTGCCGCACAAACCCTAACAACAGACGCATCAGACTATGCATGGGGGGCTCACATGGCAGGGCAATGCATTCAAGGTAAATGGAGCCCAAAGCAAATGCACCTGCATATCAATCAAAAAGAAATGTTAGCTGTACAGAATGCTCTGACAGCCTTCAAAGGCCTTATTCTTCCAGGACAACTATTGGTAAAGACAGACAACACCACAGTTATGTGGTACATAAACAAGCAGTGGGGAACCCATTCCTACCCACTCTGCAGATTAGCCATGGCTCTGTAGAACATAGCCTTGAGCAACCAAGTGCACCTGCAAGCTCAATTTCTGCCAGGCAAACTAAATTCACTGGCAGATAACTTAAGCAGAAATCTCATGGACCCACATGAGTGGAAACTGGAACCCAAAATATTCAAGCTTTTCAGGAACAGGTGGGGGACACCAAAGGTGGACTTCTTTACTTCCCCTCAGAACTATCAATTGAACAAATCTTGCACCAGAACTCCTCACAGGCAAACTTGGAAAGTGGATGCCCTGTCCTTTACCTGGGGAAGCCTCTCAATCTGTGCCTTTCCCCCTCTGCCCCTCCTCTCAAAGGTTCTCTCAAAGATCAAACAGGAGAAGCCAAGGACAATCCTGATTGTACCAGACTGGCCACACCAGCACTGGTACCCTCTTTTGCGCAGTCTGACAGTAGTGCCACCATGGCAGCTGCCACAGACTCCTTGCCTGCTATCCCAGCAGGAGGGCCAGATTTTGCACCCTCAGCTACTGACCCTGAACCTAGCAGCCTGGCTCATCCTCTGAACTCATCACCAGCAACCCTCAGTAAGCAGGTGCTGGATGTCATTCTTGAGGCAAGGAGGCCTAGTACTAGAAAATCCTATTCGGAAAAGTGGAAAATATACTGTTCCTGGAGGCAGTCTCAGGGAATAGACACAAGTATGCCCAGCTTACCTCATATACTAGATTACTTAACAGAAATGTTCCACAAAGGCCTCTCCTTCTGTTCAATTAAGATTCATGCCTCCTCTGCCATCTCAGCTCATTATAATACTGAGCCACCCCTCTTCTCTCATTCTGTGGTCAAACAGTCCCCCCCGTAGAGTTCCCACTCCAGCCTGGGACCTTAACTTTGTATTGGAAAAGCTCACGCTTCTGCCCTTTGAACCTGCTGCTACAGCAGAGGTAAAATTTCTGTCATGGAAAACAGCTGTACTTCTAGCCATCACTTCAGCTAGAAGATTGTCTGAATTGCAGGCCCTTATGGCCGTGGAACCCTTCATTATCTTCCATGCGGATAGGGTTTCCCTCAGAACTAACCCTTCATTTATGCCCAAGGTGGTATCTAGTGTGGCTTTAAACTAATCCTTTCATTTGCCAACTTTTTTCCCTAATCCTCAGAATAAAGGGGAAAGGACCCTGCACTCCCTGGATGTGCACAGGCAGTTTAGGTTTTATCTGGACAGGACTAAGCCTCTCAGAAAGTGTGACCAGCTGCTAGTCAGCTTTGCTTCAAGGGCAGAGGGCAAGGCCATTTCAAAGCAAATCATTTCTAAATGGATAGCACACTGCATCCATTTCTGCTACAAGCACCATGGAAAACCTACCCCACAGGGGATCAGAACACATTCCACTAGGGCTACATCAGCCTCTACAGCATTTCTCAGGGGAGTCCCTACCAGGGACATCCTGGAAGCTGCAACCTGGAGCTCTGTACACACTATCACCAAGCATTACCGCTTACCTATCTTTTCTAAATCCAGAGCTGGATTTGCCACAGCAGTCTTACAGGGCCTGATTGCCAACCCTAATGCTTGTTAACTACCTCCACCCATCCTCAGCTTTGGGAATCAACCCAAATGTGAAATGTGATGACTGCAACTCTGAAAGACAAAGAACATAGTACAGATGTGTACACTTACCATAAACGTAGATGTTCGAGTGTATTTACTGTTGCAGTCCTGGTTACCGTCCCTGACTTCTCATTACTTCTACCTATCTTTTTTGTTTGGAATGTCATTGGTATTTGCTTTTTGCTGGGGGTGTTCCATACCATGTAATTGCTTCCTATTTCGGGGTCAGCAACAGGGCTTTTATACAGAAATTTGTGTGAGTCAGGGACTCTGTAATATCTGTCAGGTTTAACTGGAGCTGGAGGTAAGGAATCAGGATTTAAGCTGGATTGTGAAACTGGCAATTTAAGGCTCTCATTGCTAAAATTGCAGACATATATACTTTCTTTCCCCATCTGTCTAATGCTCTGGAATCTGGGCAAGCAAGCTTGGCTCATGACCTTGGACCTCAAGGAGGCATACCTGCATGTCCCTATCAGACAAAACTGCAGAAGATACCTCCGATTCATAGCTGGTTCAATGCACTATCAATTCTCTGCACTGCCCTTTGGCTTATCTACTGTTCCCAGGGTCTTCACAAAGTGCCTGGCACCAGTAATTGCATTTTGCAGACAGAAAGGAATTCAAATTTACCCTTACCTGGACGACTGCATGATTCAAGTACAGAGCAAGGACATTCTTCTAAAGCATCTGGCGTTTGTAAAAAAAGTCATTAAGTTGCCTGGGGTACACAGTAAACGAAAAGAAATCAAAACTAGTGCCCTCACAAGAGATAATATTCCTGGGTGCCAGCTTGAACACAACTGCCCAGATGGCTTATCTCATGCCAGACAAGCAAGGACAACTGACTCAACACTTTCTGTTGATGGCAGCAAAGACCCAACTCCCTGCAAGAAAAATTCTGCAGGCCTTGGGCTACATGGCATCTTGCATACTACTAATTCCATATGCCAGACTGCATATGAGGAAACTACAATGGTATCTAAAGAGTGTATGGTCTCAACACTGTCAAAGTTTGGAAACTATTATTTATATACCGTTATACCACTAATTCCTTGCCTTCAACAGGAGTTTTGATGGTGGGCTCAAGCTTGTCACCTCAGCAAGGGACAACCTTTTACTCAACCCACAGCCAGGCAAACACTGACAATAGATGCATCGGATTACGCCTGGGCAGGAAAATGTATTCAGGGCAAGTGGCCCGCAGAACAAAGGCATCTTCACATCAATCAAAGAGATGCTAGCTGTACAAAATGCCCTTATAGCTTTCAAGGACCTGCTGCATCCAGGACAACTGCTACTAAAGACAGACAACACCACAGTTATGTGGTACATAAACAAGCAAGGGGGCACTCACTCCTACCCCTTCTGCGGACAAGCCATGACCTTGTGGAACACAGCTATAAACTATCAAGTTCATCTGCAAGCACAATTCCTGCCAGGGGAGAAAAACAAACTGGCAGACGACTTAAGCAGAAACATCATGGATCCGCACGAATGGGAATTGAATCCACAAATATTCAGAATGATAACACAGAAATGGTGGAGCCCGGACATAGATCTGTTTGCATCCCCAATGAACTGCCAGCTACAGAAATTCTTCACAAGGAGTTACCATCCACAAGCATGGAAAGTGGATGCCCTCTCATTCAGCTGGAAAAACCTACAAGTATACGCTTTCCCACCGCTGCCTCTTCTTCCAAAGGTACTCATAAAAGCCAGGCAAGAAGAGCCAAAGATGATCCTGATTGCACCAGACTGGCCACGCCAGCACTGGTACCCAATCTTAAAAAACTTAGCACAAGAACCACCCTGGATTTTGCCTCAAATCCCACATCTGCTGTCTCAGCACAACAATCAGGTACTCCACAGCCAGCTAAAGACCTTAAACCTAGCTGCATGGAAGATTCCTTAGCCAAGCAAGCAATGCATCTCTCCAAAGCTGTTATGGACGTCATTCTGGAGGCCAGAAGGCCCAGTACCAGGAAAGCCTATTCGGATAAATGGAAGAGATTCTGTGCCTGCAACCAGGCTCACAGCCTTGACCCTGTTGTCCCAAACATTCCTCAGATACTACAATATTTGACTGAGATGCTGGACAAAGGCCTCTCCTTTTCATCCATCAAGATCCACGCCTCTGCCATCTCTGCCCATTACAACACGGATCCACCAATTTTCTCTAATCCTTTGCTAAAACAGTACCTCAGAGGGGCTAAAAACATAAGACCGCCCCGTACAGCACCTACTCCAACTTGGGACCTCAACTTTGTTTTGGAAAAATTAACTTTACCTCTTTTCGAACCAGCTAACACAGCAGAATTAAAATATATCTCTTGGAAAACTGCTCTTCTCCTGGCAATAACATCAGCACGAAGAATTTCAGAATTACAGGCACTAATGGCAGTGGAACCTTTCCTCATTTTCCACCAAGACAGGGTATCTTTAAGAACTAACCCTACGTTTATGCCAAAGGTGGTTTCAAGTGTGTCTCTAAACCAAACTATTCACTTGCCAATTTTTTATCCAAAACCACATAATAAAGGGGAGAGACTACTGCATTCATTGGACATTCACAGGCAGTTATGCTTCTACTTGGACAAAACCAAAGCTTTCAGAAAATCTGAGCAATTATTGGTAGCATATGCTGCAGGAGCACAGGGAAAAGCCATTTCAAAACAGACTATTTCAAAATGGATAGGACATTGTATACATTTCTGCTGTATTCACCATGGAAAACCTGTGCCTAACAGCATTAGATCTCACTGCACCAGGGCAATGGCCACTTCAACTGCCTACCTCAGAGGAGTACCTACCAAGGATATTTTGGAAGCAGCAACATGGAGTTCTGTGCAAACCTTCACCAAGCATTACCATCTGCCTCTGTACTCTAAATCCAGAGCTGGCTTCGCCTCTGCAGTGCTGCAGGGCCTTATAGCCACCCCTAATGCCTTATAGAACCAGCCACCCAACCTCAGCTTTGGGATTCTACCCAAGTGTAATGACTGCAGCAGTGTAACACGATGAACATAGTACAGTTTTGTACCTACCATAAATGTAGATGTTCGAATGTAGACACTGCTGCAGTCCTGGTTACCCTCCCTCCTTCCCCTCTTACTTGCTGGTACATACTTAGGTCTTCTACCCTTTACTACCTATGGGGAGTATTTGCTGGTAACTGAAAGTTGTTGTTTGCTTTACTTATGTATGTTTTATTAGCAATTTGAATTGCCTACCTATTTGGGGGCACCTGACATCTGGGACAAGAAAAACTGAAGAAAATGGCGTCGGTTGCATCTTATATACCCCTGTCGCACTGATGTCAGGGAGCAGGCTACAGCAACCGACGCCGGACCAAGACTTTGGAACTCAGGCCGACTGGGGAACCGCCCGACGGCAGGATAAACCAAGTGTAATGACTGTATCAGTGTATACACTCGAACATCTGCATTTATGGTAGGTACAAAACTGTACTTTATATACCCCTGATGACCTGACGTCATGGAAGAAGCGACAACATCTGATGCAGAAATCCCAAGACTCTGGTATTCAGGCCAGCTGAGGGCTACCTGCAGGCAGATAACCCAAATGTGAAGACTGCAACATTGAATACACTCGAACATCTACATTTATGGTAAGTGTACACAACTGTACTTTCTTCACTCTACTGATGTTCGAATTAAACCGAATTCATTTTTAACCAAAACTACCGAGTTTCTTAGGCCCAGAGTACGCACTATGCCTAGAAAACTGACGACCAAAGTGCATATTTAGGCCCCAATGCCACAAAAACAAATGCTCAGAATGGCTGAAGACCGTATTACACTGATTAGGGGAAGTCAGCCTTCCCCTGCAAAGAGACAAAGTACCCAGTCCACTTCAGGTTCTACAGACCAAGAGTCCGATGACTCCGACATTTTTGATTATGAAGACATGCCCTTATCTGCCTGTGTGGAATTTGATGCAGAGGAATCCATTCCATCTGCCTCCCCTCCAGAGGATTTTTCTTTTGGTGAAACCTTGCATACTTTAAGAGAGCATTTCCATTGGGAATGCCAAGACTATCCTCAGTTCAAAAAGAGACTCAGAAAATTTTTAGAGTTGCCTCAGCACAGACCTTTAGCTATGCTCCCTGTCCTGGATGTTGTGGATGATGATTTCATGGAATCCAGTCTTACTCCTAACACTTTACCTCCTGCCCCTAGGAAACCTGACAGGTACTACAGAGTACCTGATACTCACAAGTTTCTGTTCAAGAGTCCTACGGCTGACCAAGAGATCATTTCCCAGGGGCCTAAAGGTATTACGGCTACTACAGCCAAGAATCCCACCCCTTCAGACAGGGATTCCAGAGCTTTGGACAGATGGACTAAGAAGGTATACATCTCTGCAACTCTTGCTAGCAGGGCTTTGAATTGCCAGTTTCACATGCTGAAGTACCAGCAATATATTATGGAACTTATTAAACAAAAAGTGGTAACTTTTCCAGACTGTGCAGAAAATAAAGAATTGCAGGAGCTTATGCACTCTGCAAACCAAGTCAGTAAGCATACTTTGCATTGTGGCTTTGATGCCCTAGAAGCATCTTGCAGGGCAGCAGTCACTGGCTGTCTACTGAGAAGACATGCTTCGCTGAAGGAGCAGACCTTGCCAGATCATGTCAAATCTAAATTACTTAGACGCTCCTTTGAATAAGGACTGTTTGTTTGGCACCAAAACAGAAGAAGGTCTTAAAAAGATGGAAGAAAAAGCTAAATCTATGAAGACTGTTAAAGAATTCTTAAAAGTGCAACCACCTAAATTCAGTAGGCATTGCCCTTCAAAACACTGGTTCTTTCCAGCCCCCTCCAGGCCTTCTCAGACAAGACCCATGGGAAACAGACCACCCAGACTACAGTCTCAGGGTATGCAGAGATCTAAGCAATGGAGTGCCCCAACCCCTAAAGCAGGGAGTGGTAAGCCGCCTCCTTACGGAAAAAGCTCACAATGACTTCTTCAATCCACTTTCCAGCCCTATCCAACTGCTTGTGCCCCTAGAAGGAAAACTTGGCCTTCATGCAAAAAACTGGATGTCCATCACCCAGTACCGATGAGTCCCCAACATTGTATCCCAGGGGTACAAATTTTATTTCCATTCTCTGCCAGCCCCAAGCGAGTTTCCAGATCTTCCTCCAAACCAGTGGGCAGAGGCTCAAAACCAAGTACTTTCTCTGCTCAATATTAGAGCTATTCAGCCTGTTCCAGTAGAACAGAGGGGTCAAGGATTGTACTCCAGACTCTTCCTGGTACCCAGGAAAGAGGGCTCTTTGCACCCAGTCCTGAATCTTTGAATTCTAATCACCTTCCTGGTGGTACCAAAGTTCAAAATGCTTACCCTGCAACAGCTTCTTCCTATGTTAGCCAAGGATGCCTGGTTAGTCACCCTAGACTTAAAAGAAGTCTATCTGCACATCCCTATAAGAGAGTCATGCAGAAAGTATTTATGTTTCAGGGCAGGATCTATGCATCATCAGTTCTCTGCACTTCCCTTTGGCATATCTACTGCGCCCAGGATATTCACAAAATGCCTGGCTCCAGCCATTGCATACTGCAGGCAGAGAAATATCCAAATTTACCCATACTTGGATGACTGCCTGATTCAGGCAGAAAGTCAGGAATTGCTACTTCATCACCTGGAATTTTTAAAAAAACCTTCTCACTTCCTTGGGGTACACCATCAACGAAAAGAAATCACAACTGGTACCCAGTCAAAAGATTGTATTCCTGGGAGCAAGCTTGGACACAACTTCCCAGATGACATTCCTCAATTCAGAAAAACAAGTTTGTCTGACAGATTACTTCAAACAAATGGCCACCAGAACCCAGCTATCTACAAGAAAAATACAGCAAGCACTAAAGTACATGGCCTCATGTATACTGCTAATTCCATATGCAAGACTGCATATGAGGAAACTTCAGTGGTACTTAAAAAGTCTTTGGTGCCAACATTCTCAGGACCAGAAAACAGTCATTCCTATCATATCCTAAGGACAGAGTTCCTTTGGCGGGCAGAAGCATGCAACCACAACAAGGGACTGACATTCACTCTACCCCACGCTGCCCAGACCTTGACCACAGATGCATCAGACAATGCATGGGCAGCTCACATAACTGGCAAATGTATTCAGGGCCACTGGAGCTCAAGTCAAATTCATCTGCACATTAACCAAAAAGAGATGCTAGCTGTAGAAAATGCCCTGACAGCTTTCAGATCCCTACTCCTTCTAGGACAACTGCTGATAAAAACAGACAACACCACAGTTATATGGTACATCAACAAGCAGGAGGGGAACCCATTCCTACACGCTCTGCAGATTAGCAGTGGCCCTGTGGACCATGGCCTTGGGCATCCAAGTCCATCTACAAGCTCAGTTCCTGCCAGGCAAACTAAACTCACTGGCAGACAACTTAAGCGGAAATCTCCTAGACCCACACAAGTGGAAATTGGAGCCCAGAACCTTCAACCTTCTGATTCAGAAATGGGGGACCCCAGAGGTGGATCTCTTTGCCTCCCCCTACAACCACCAGTCAGCAAATTCTGCACCAGGAATCTTCACAACAGGGCCTGGAAAGTGGATGCTCTATATGTCATTCTTGAAGCCAGAAGGCCCAGTACAAGGATATCCTATGCTGATAAGTGGAAAAGATATTGTTCTTGGATTCAGTCGAAAGGAGAGGACACAGCACTGCCCTCCTTACCTCTAATCCTGGATTACCTAGCAGAACTACTCCACAGAGGCCTGTCCTTCTCCTCCATTAAGATCCGTGCCTCTGCCATCTTGGCTCATTACAACTCTGAGCCATCTCTTTTCTCTCACCCTCTCATCAAACAATTCCTGAGAGGGGCAAACAACTTAAGGCCGCCAAGGAGAGCATCCACCCCTGCTTGGGACCTTAACTTTGTACTGGAAAAGCTCACTCCCCCCCCCCCCCTTTGATCCTGCTGCTTCAGCAGAGTTAAAATTCCTCTCCTGGAAAGCAGCCTTGCTTCTAGCCATCACTTCAGCTAGAAGAGTGTCTGAGCTACAAGCACCGATTCCTGTGGAACCCTTCATTATTTTCCATGCTGACAGGGTCTCCTTCAGGACCAACCCTTCATGTATGCCTAAAGTGTAGTGTCCAGTGTGGCTCTCAACCAATCCATCCATTTGCCAACCTTCTTCCCTAATCCTCAAAATAAAGGGGAAAGGAACCTGCACTCTTTGGACGTGCACAGATAGGTCAGAGTCTACCTTGATAGGACTAAGCTCTTCAGAAAATCTGACCAGTTGCTAGTCAGCTTTGCAACAGGGGCAGAGGGCAAAGCCATTTCAAAACAAACCATTTCCAAATGGATAGCACACTGCATCCATTTCTGCTGCAAGCACCATGGAAAACCAACCCCTCAGGGGTTAGAACACATTCCACTAGGGCAACATCTACCTCTACAGCATTTCTCAGGTGAGTCCCTACTAGGTACATCCTGGAAGCTTCTACCTGGAGTTCTGTACTCACCTTCACCAAGCATTACCACTTGCCTATCTTTTCCAAATCCAGGGCAGGTTTTGCTACAGCAGTCTTGCAAGGCCTACTAGCCAGCCCCAACTTTTCTTGACTGCCTCCACCCTTCCTCGGCTTTGGGTATCCACCCAAGTGTGATGACTGCAACAGTGAAAATTGAAGAACATAGTACAGTTGTGTACACTTACCATAAATGTAGATGTTCGAGTGTATTCACTGTTACGGTCCTATTTTCCCTCCTACCAGCCCCCTGGTTTTCTCTCTCTCCTCTCTATGGCTATTTCTACTAGTATTGGTATTTACTTTTTACTGGTGGTGTTTCCCCACCATAACCTAGCTCCCTATTTGGGGGCTGCTGACTTGTGGGGGAAGAAAAACTGATGTAATGGCATCGGCTGCCTGTTTTTATACCCCTGACAACCTGACGTCCGTCCAGGAGCGACAGCAACCGATGCAGAAATACTAAGTCTCTGGTATTCAGGCCGACTGAGGACTACCTGCAAGACAGATAACCCAAGTGTGATGACTGCAACAGTGAATACCCTCGAACATCTACATTTATGGTAAGTGTACACAACTGTACTTTCATAATGATCCACTTTTGCCAGGACAGGTTCCAAATATAGGTTGCACTATAAAAATAGACTTTGTGAATGATTTAATAGCAAAAGCAGTATCATTTATCTCCAAACAGACAACACATGGTACAGGATGTGCCATAGTTGACAAAAGCAGGAAGGAGGATAATGGCAAATGACATCCAAAAGCAAGCGTAAGCTTGAGCTACGAGTTCTCTATAAAGTGAAACCATTTATAACTGACTGTGCATGCAAGACTAGAGCTGAGACCTGTATACTCCATAGTTTCCTGTACACCTCATAACAAAAGTGCTGCACCAGTAGTCCCAGCCAAACGTTTATTCACCACAGTTTTAGTGCTTTCATTTCAAAATACAGGATCTTCATCAGAAACTGTAAAAAAGTAACTTCTTTCCTTTGTAAAACCTCAGAGGTACCATGCCTAGACCAGCAGCATTTAAAGGAACCCACATTTGTAAATACACACTTAAAAGTAACACTCAAAATACACACTTAAGAAGTACTTGCATAGAATATACTTGCATAAAATATGTTGCATAAAATAAATATATGTCAATATTTCTTCAAATAATTTAACTGTAGAAAAGTTGTTTAAATGCTTTCATAAAAATAAGTAAAAGTTGGTGGATGTCATAAAAAGTATTGTTATAAAACGTTCATGTAAAGGTATTCAAAATGGCAAATATCATTGACCTTGCAATATTATGACAGGCAATTAGATTTGATTTTCAAAATAGGCTTAATAGATACTAAGTCATTGATACCTGGAGGGGTGGTGGCATTCAGTAAGATTTGCCAGTGGAGTTCTCTCTTTTCAACAAATGTTTCCCAGTCATCACCTCTTTCGCGGTGTTCTACTTTCTCCAAAATAGTGAAAGAAAACTTTTATGAAATCACCACATTGTAGCGAGTGTTTATAAAGGACACTGAATTGATATGCCTTACTGATTGCATATACATGCTGGTAAATTCTTGTCTTTAAAGGTCCAGCAGTCTTCCCAACATAAAATGCTGGGAAGATGAAGAGAAGGCAATATACACTATCCCTTTTGTGTTATAATCAAATCTGCCTTTGACTGTAATCACTCTTGGAAAACCATGTACTGGGAAACTACTGCCTTCTAGAATGAACCTACACTGCTTGCACGCTCCACACCATTTCACCCCCCAGTTTTTGTTAAATTTGCTTATACTGCTTCAACTGGATTCAAATACTGTTTTGAAATTTTTGTTCTTAAAAACAAATCTGGACTCCTCCCCCAGTCGATTGGTTAGCCAAAGACTTCCAAAGACAGTGCACCAATGACTGCTTATAACATTCTTTAAAGAGTGAATGTCTCTACTGTATGGTAAAACAAGTGCCTGTGAGTGGTCTCCCAGACTCAAACTGACATTTTGCTCATTGATGTTCTTTGTACCCATCTTATATGTATACACTTCTAAAAGCCTGTTTATAAAGTTTCTAGGTTGTAATTCATATTTCCGTAACATTTCAGTTTGTAATCACAAGCACAGAATCTGCACATATTTACATTTTCCACTTGTGTGCTCCAAAACACATACAAGCCTGTAACAAGAAGTCAGTAATTTATCATATAAACATTTTTGAATTGCAATCTAGATACTTTAGGCTTTTGGAAGTGTATACATATGCATTCAGATTTCTAGTTCAGTTAATGGCATGTACCTTGTAGGATGTTGCTTTAAATTGAAAGTGCTTTTTCACACCAGAACAATGTATTGGTTGGTTTTAGTTATGTCTCAAGAGGATATTTAAACTAAGAGTTGTTTTTAAAATGTATTAGACATCTGAAGAAGTGGGGTTACCCATGAAAGCGCTTGTATCGAATAAAGATTTTTATACTGGATTCTACACCGTCTCCACGTCCTGGTGTTTTGCTTTTTATTCTGGATCTGTTTTATGCAAGACAAATGAGTTCTAAAGTTTTGGTGGCAGTCTTGTGTTTTTGCTAATCGTATGTATGATTTGTAATCCCAGTGAAGTCATACCTACCAGTATAACAGTATTCCCTTATACTAAGCCCCCACCTCATTTAGTCAAATCAAATATCACTAACTTCTTATACTTTATCCTGGTTATGGACCTCAAGTGAGTTTAACTGGTTGGATAAAATTTCCATCTGCCTTATCTGCTTTCTGTGTGCTAATATTACACTGGGAATATGTAGGCATACTGTAAAATAATGCTGAATGTTATGTTGATGTGTGCAAGTTTTACATGCTGTAAATAATATATAGCGCGTATAACATGGTCTTCGCCTGTTAAGTTATATAATCCTGAGTGTTAATAGTATATTTTTTACTGCTGTGCTCATTCAAATATATGTCATGTGGAATGTTTCTCCCATGGCCTCTTCTGTAGAGGAAAGGGCTTTTTCCATTTGGACTTTCCTGGTAAACAAAGACAAATATGTAAGTCAGTGGATATAATGAGAATTTTCAGGTTCAAGTTAAACTCATGTCTGACACAGAATGAAACATTCATCATTCGTACTACAATGTGCATAGTTTAAAGTGTTTTGAATCACTGTATATGCATGACGTACAGTAAGTTACTTACTACAATGCATTTTGCCTCTCGCAAGTAATCCTGAGCATATCTAAATAATCCTGTCTTGATTTGTGATTTTTTTGTGGAGTTGACTGGTAAGAGAAGTTTTATTTGAATTTATATTGTATTTGTTATCACTGTTTTTAACTGTTTGCAGGTAGGAAGGGACTATTTATTAACATGATTTACTTTGATTCATATTTTATTTTACATTCAATTTCACTGCTGGTTGTTAGAAAGGGATAGGTTTTAGACAGGCAAGCTCTAGCCATCCCAAGGGTCTTAGACAGCTATAAATTCACTCAGACTGCAAAGAGGAAAATCCTGAGCATATCTAAACAATCCTGTCTTGGTTTGTGATTTTTTTGTGGAGTTGACTGGTAAGAGAAGTTTCATTTATCTTTACTGTTAAAAAGAGGTGCGACTGCAAGCTATAGTGAAGTAGGATAGAAATTACAACTTTTGTCTGGCTTGTAAAACTTTTATGGTCAGAACAACGTTACTGTATTTTATTAGTAGTTGTGTAATGCTGGTATAATTTTTTTGTCATAAAAGCTGATTTAAGTTCTCTTTGAATTCTGTTGTTACTGATTTTGATTATTCTTTTCTTTTACAATATTTTATTCATTTAAAGCTGAATATGGATTCCTTAAATGAGTATGCAATTTGCTAATGCACAAGTATCTTGTACAGTGTACTAAATTCTATGCATATTTAAAGGTAACAGCTGATAACACTGGTGATCTGTGTTCCTCGTGTCAAAAGTTGAATGATTTGCTTACCATTGTTAGAAGTAAATCTAGACTTGATGATTGCACTTGTGCAATTGGCATGGCTTGGAGAACTGTCTCATATATTAATGACTGGACTGATGAACTAAATAATGTTAGGCATAGAACAAACAGAACAGATTTAGGAAATGATGCATCTGTTATCTGCAAAGATCATTCAACCCCTTTGAAACAAGATGATGCCCTGAGAACTGTGGAATTCTGGATGCAAGTAGTCAGTAATCTGAAGGTCAGGTTTGTTTAGAAGGAAATAAAAAAGGAAGGAAGAAGTTCACAACAAATAACAAGGAAGAAAACAAAACTGATTAATGACTGTAAAGGAAAGAGAATACGTGGTTAAAAGGACACTGCTTTGTTGTGTAACAAAATGGTGACAGGGAATGATAATATTTGTCTATCAGAAAACCTTCAGTCTACAGAAAAAGGCATCATCTTTCCAATGGAGAAGGTAGAAAAATAGAGGCAAGGGGCAGGTAAAAAGGAAGAAATCAAAACTGAATGTGGAAGGACTGAAGAACATTACTGAAAGAAAAAAGAAGAGAAAGACAAATGCTGACTACATGGCTCAAGCTGTGGATTTACAATACCAGCTGGATGAAAATGTTAATACACAATGAAAACAGTGGGATTAATAAGACTAATAGTGATGAAGATCTGTCCTTCGTAACAATTGATAGAGCAGAAATTACTGTATTAGAAGCTGAAGATTCTTCAGAGATGGCTAGCAAAGTTATTCTTGTAATTGAAGATTCAATTATTAGAGGAACTGATACTTGCAGAGATAATGAACATCAAGTAGTTGCTTGCCAGGAGCAAAAACAGAAGATGTGAAACAGGCCTTGGAATGCCTTAATGTAAGGAAGTACGGATCTGTTTTTATTCATGTTGGTACAAATTATATCACCTGCAAGGATTCTCTGACTGTTAGTAGGGAACTGACAGCCCTCTTGGATAGTATAGCTTGTACTGGTGTTAGGAAGTATTTTTCACAAATCACCTGTAGAAAGGATAGTCAGGTCACTGTGTATGAAAAGCTTTTTTGGATAAACATCTACATGGGAAAAGTCTCCTGTTTTAAGAATTGTTTTGGGCGCACATGTTCAGACAGGATGGTGTGCATGTGTCAAGATCAGGGAAGAGAATTTTTGCAGCAGATATTATGCAATACTTGACAAACACTAGGCAGGATTTTTGCCAGGTCGAACATTTAACAGTTCACAGATAGCAACATTCAGTGCATCTCTGATGGTTGTTAATGCTAGAAGCATTAATAATAAAGTGTTTTTATTGGAAAATTTGCTACGTTCCCACAAGATTGATGTTGTTGTAGTTTGTGAAACATGGTTAAAGAACAATGACTGGAAACCAGTTCTGTCAGGATATAATTGATTTTACTGTAACAGAGATTCTAACAAAACAGGTGGAGGTGTTATGATAAGGATTAAATATAGCTATGAGACCTGTGATTATTACATGTTCAATATTAACACTAATACTATAGACTGTGTAACTGTGACAATAAAGACAACCCTGGAACACATAACAATTGTTGGAGTGTATAGACTACCAAAGTCAAGTGCAGATGACCTAGAGAAATTCATACATTACTTACGTGAAACATAGGAGGGAAGAATGATATTAGCTGGGGACTTAAATTTACCAGAAACAGACTGGAATAATATTGATTCAACAAATTATTCAGAGTATATACAGGAACAACAGTTGCTTCAGATTGTAAAAAAACCTACCAGGGGACGTAACATACTAGTTATTGTTTGTGTTCCCAAAGAAATTACTGTAACTTCAAGTCAAGTTTTATCACCATTGATGTGCAGTGATCATGGGGTTATTGAGGTTAATTTGTCACTAGATAATTCTGCCAAACTGAAATCTGAACCAATTCACCGAAGGTTAATTACAGATTATATGGAAGCAAAACGGTCACTATGTAAAACTGCCTGGAGTGATGTATTCAGTGGAAAAGCTGCAGATGGAATGTGGAAAGTTTTGAAAAAGAAATTGAGTACAAAAAGTAAAAAAAAATGTTTAACATCAGGGGGATATATTTCCATAAGAACAAGATATCTCATTAGGTTTGGAGACAAAAAATATAAGAAATGGTAGAGAGGTCAAACTACAACTTTGAAAACTGAAATAAACAAGCTGGACAAACAGATGAAGCACAGTGTAAGACGATCCAGAAAAATTTGAAGAAAATTTATATAAAGATATTGTGCATAATAGGAAACCTTTTTATAGATACATAAGATGTGGAAGGAGTAAAGACACAAATTGATGAACTGTGTGCAAACTCTAAAATTTATTTTCAGACACACAACAGATTATAGATATATTGACAAAATCTTATGCAAAGCAGTTTGGCTCCACAAAAGTTGTCCTAGTGACATCCAGGTAATTCCAGATAGTGGAATCAGATTAGATTATATTGAAAAATAACTGTGCAACTGGATCCAGACAAAGCACAGGGAGGAGACGGAATTAGTAACAATGACCTGAGAACATTTCAACAAGAACTTACACTGCCATTATATCTGTTATTCACTAGGTCATATAAATATGGGGGAGATTCCTCAAGACCGGAGACATGCGCTTATTAAACCTGTCTTTAAGGGGAAAGGGGTGTAGGGCAAAGTCTACTTTCATATTATGGAAAGTTAATGGAGAAGGTAATATTGGATAAGTTATTGTCAGAACTGGATAAGTTACGACTAGAAACCATACATCAGCATGCATATGTTGAAAATAGATCTATTACAATCTATAACATAATGTTCTATAACAATATAATAACAGCTATGAATGAAAAATTGTGCTGTAATGTAATTTATATAGACTTCAACATTTGACAGGATCATACACAAACCACTGATCAATAAATTAGTATAAGTAGGTATTGATGTACTCTTGATAAGATGGATAGCAGCATGGCTTACAAATAGGACATGGCAAGTATCATACAGCAACTGGACAGGCGAATTCCTTGGTTACAGTCAGGGTGTCCCACAGGGCTTGGTCCTAGGCCCTTGCTTGTTTAGACTGTATCTTGCAGACCTAACTTTTTCATCTGAGGTGATCTGCAGTCGATACGCAGACAACCTGAAATTGGGTAAATTGATTACAAGTGTTATAGATAAGGCATGTCTGTAAAATAAGTCGACTGAATTGACCATTTGGGCACAGGAGAATATTATGCTGATAAATACATCAAAAACTAAGCATATGAGATTTGGGAGACATAAACTAAAAGGTGAATATTTAAAACAGCACACAGTGATTGAAACTGTAGATTCATTTAAGGACCTGGGTATATGGATAGATTCAGCTATGAGTCTAATCATATCAACCAATTGGTTAAGGATAGTTGTAGAACTATAGGTTGTATAAAAAGATTTATAAAGCCTAGCAAATTAAAAATAATGAAGTCATTGTTTTTTAGTTACATTAGACCCAAACTAGAGTATAGAATAGTAATATGGAAACCCTATAAGAAGACAAGTATGAGTAAACTGGAAAGAGGAGTACGGAAATATACCAAGGGCATCCACAGATGTGAAAATCTAAGTTATTATGAAAGACTAAAATATCTGGACTTGTACAGTCTCTGTTACAGATGTGTAATAGAAGATCTTATTCAAGTATATAGGGCATTTAGGGACAACTACCGCTGGGAATGTTTGGGGTTATCAAAAAATGGTAGAGAATTGTCGGACAGCCTATGTAGGAGATTCTATAGGAACGAGATGTGTACTAATTGGTTCTCTGACAGAGTAGCTGATGCATGGAACCGACAACTGAATTACATTAAAGCAAGTACTAGTTTAGATATTTTTAGGAACAGCCCGGACACTTATTATGAGAACTAGTGTTTTGCTATATTGGCAAGCTAGAAGGGCATTTATGCCTGTGCTTGAAATATTTGTATGTATATATGTATCTACCACTCTAAATATATTTGAGCCTTTCTTTAATAAAACGCTTCCTAAAATATTAATCCATGTCCCAAATTAATCTATAAAAGCCTGGTGATGTTATGAGGGAGTTATAATTGCAGTGTGTTGATGGTCTTTGTGCTGGTACATCCCACAGATGCATGAAAGTGCATCCATTCAAGTTGATGGCCACATCTCCCTGTTAACTGTACCATGATAACATTAATTAAAAATGTCAACAGATGTTGGGTTAGGGAAATAACTTTATTGAGTAACTGATTATTAACAGTACAAGTTATACCAAAAGGGACTTTGACGGGAAAAACTGTTTGAAGGAAGAGAGGTAAATGAGATATGGACTTCACTGAAGGACATGATGGACATATTTAGAAGGAAATGAAAAGTACTAACAGATAGTAGGAGGTTTACAAACCTGATAAGAAATATGACTCAAGATGTTAGACTTCTAATAAGTATTGGAAATAGACCACTAAAGAGAAAAAATGTTGGAGGAAACAAGATTTTAAACAAGAAGATCAAGATAAATGCCAAAACTGATCAAAAGCAGTGTGAGGTAAGCCCTCATTGAAACTATTGCAAATAAGTCTTCCCTAGTTCCGTAAAGGGTAGAGAAAAAAGGTCAGTTGACAGTCCACTTTAAGCATAATGACAACATATATGAGGGAAAATAAATGTCATTATAACATGACCCCGCATTAATATTCCAAAATGTGCACACTGATTGGTCAGCGTGCACGTTGTAAATCGACTTATACTAATGGAAAAAGGTCCGGTCGCTCGGACTTTTTCCATTAGTATAAGTCTTTTTTAAAACACTGTCTCACTATGTTAAAGGAGTTTAACATAGCGAGACAGGTTTAAAAAAAGCAATGGAGACCGTTGGCTTCAGATCTTCAAAACCAAGTAACCAAAGAGTGTTTCAGAAAGATTGCTGTCATTTTCAAGAGGCTTCATTTACAAAATTTTTTAAACCTGTCTCGCTATGTTAAACTCCTTTAACATAGCGAGACAGTGTGTAAAAAGCAACGGAGATCTTGCTTTCTCAGTTGCTTTTTTTTTTAAACCTGTCTCGCTATGTTAAATGGGTTTAACATAGCGAGACAGCTTTAAAATAAGCAACGGAGATTCTCCGTTGCTTTTTTTAAAGCTGTCTCGCTATGTTAAACCCATTTAACATAGCGAAACAGTAAAAAGCAACGGAGATCTTGCTTTCTCCGTTGCTTTTGCCCACAGCTCTGATGTACTGAGTAGGCATACGCATGCGCAGTACATCAGAACTGCCGCAGAAATGCCATTATTTAAGAAAAGTAATTTTTTTTTCCCTTAAATAATGTCATTGTATAATAGCAATAACCCATGCCTGGGTGTGGGTAATGCTGGATTTACCCACGGTTGGCTTTGTTTGGCCACTCGGTCTTCGCCCTTCTGAACAAACCACGCCAACCGTGGGTAAATCCAGCATTACCCACACCCAGGCGTGGGTTATTGCTATAATATTATTCACAATAATTTTTGCTGAAGTGTATGGCTTCAGCCCTTCAAAACCAAGTAACCAAAGAGTGTTTCAGAAAGATCGCTGTCATCTTCAAGAGGCTTCATTTACAAAGGCAGCAGGTGTTGATGGTTTAAGAAATGGAGACTTAACCCTAAGAGGAAACTACTGAAACTTATTTATGTCCGTTCCAACTAAGCCTAAACATGTTTATACAGAAAAGTGGCTGTTATTAAGCCAATCGACAAAGGAAAAAGCCCATGAGTATCACTAAGAATTTTTAGGCCAATAAACATTTTAATCAGTCAGAGAAGGTTATGGAATACCTGATATTGAGGGTTCATCAAAAAGATCTGAAAAAATGCAGGAAATTGTAACATATGTCAGTACCTCTCAACTTTCCAGATTTTTGCCTCATATTTTTGGTGTGCTTTTCATAAAATTTGTGTTTTTTCTGGCAAATCAGTGAAAACTTTTTCTACTGTACAAAACTATCCAAATACTCTCCTTAAACATATTATTCTCAGCCTTTTACTGAAATGACAAAACAAGATTTTAAGTTGTCTATCTCACCATCATTCTTGCTGGATGGGTACGGAGCCGATCCTCGGCTCCGACTCGGCCACTCTAAAAGCTCGAGAGCTAGTTCCACCGGCTCGAGGCTCCCCTATATCCCACAATGCTAGGCGGTAACTCCCCAGATCTCGTTTGCCGGTACAGCGATCGAGGTGCTTTTTCAACCGGCTCGTCAGGTTAGTTGAAATATTTAGTTGTATCACTAGATAGACCCCTTTTTATGTTAGTTTTTCCTCATAGTTTAAAAGTTAAATAGTTTTCCCCCTTTTTTAGCCATTTTTTTCTCCTAAATCTCCTAATTTTTTTCCCTTGGGCTTTAGGCCATGTCCCTCCCTTCCTTAGTAGTTGGAGTGACTGTGTTTTTGTAGGGATTTAATTACTAATTTTTAATTTAAAATTTTACAAGTGTAATTGGTGTGTGTGTGTGTGTGTGTGTGTTTGTGGTTACACTTGGACTTTCTTGGACATGTCCAAAGAATCGAAGGTCTCAGGCTTCAAGAAGTGTGACTCGTGCTGTCAGAAGATGTCTCTGACAGACGGTCACACTTCTTGTGTATACTGCCTGGGGCCTTTGCACCTGCAGGACTCATGTGCTGTTTGCCATGGCTTCAGCCCTAGAGTCCTGCAGGAGCGGAAAAATAAACTTATATTAAGGGGCTTATTGAAGCCCGAGGGTCCTTCGACTCAATCCTCGGGGAAACCCTCTAAGCCTTCCAGACCTTCGGCTCCGGTCTCTGAGCCGTCTTCTGGGGGTCCTAAGGCTGTTCGAACATCGGCTCCGGCTGGAGCTGATGAATCTCGAATACATGCCCCTACTATTTCCTCGGCTCCGGCCGGAGCTGAGGAAGACATAACTGAGACGGCTCCGATCAAGTTGTCAGAACCGACATCTAGAAAAAGGTCCCGATCTCCATCTATCGGCTCTGTTCATTCGGCTCCAGCATCACCTTTGCGGTCTGAACGGAGCCATAGATCTCACTCCTCTAGGTCTTCCAGACTATCGGATCATGACCTTCAGAGAGTAATGAGTCGAGTTCTTAAGTCTGAGGCACTAGCCCAGATGCTTCAAAGTCCGACTCAACAGTCGAGAACTATTCCCATTACTCAAAATGTTCCTCCTCTGACTCTTTTGAGTTCGGAGCCGGGGCGGCTCGGGCCCGAGACTGTGGTGGCGTCGGAACCGATACCTTTGTCTTCGGTGCCGTCGTCTGCTCCGATGTCTTCCTTGGAGGAATCTCGGCGCCGGACTTCCCTCGTCGGCTCCGAGGGGGCGAGTAGCATCAGACCCTTGTCCGACCCCGCTCTCCCTCTCGGTGCTTCGGCGCTGGTGAGTTCAGCTCCGACATCGGCCTTGGAGCTATCACTGTCGGTGCCGGGGGAGGTTTTCAGCTTTTCGGAATGGAGACCTCCGGCTCTGCCTGACAGGGGTGCCTTCGAGGTCATGAGGAGCGTGTTAGAACCAGGTTCAACTCCACAGTCGGCTCCTTCTGCCCCTCCCTCCATGGTGCCTCCGGTGATTTCTGCTCACTCTCTCATCCCCGACCGTAGAGAGCCAGCTCCTCAAGTTTCCCCAGTGGGGATCTCTTCCTCTTCCGAGGCCTCTCTTGACCCGGTAGGAGAGCCCCCTAGGAAGAGGCAGTGCAAGAGGAAGCACATTGACTCCCCTGAGTCTGTCACCTCTGACACTGATTTAGAGGATTCTGAAGCTTCCCCTCGTTCCCCCTCTGAAGATGTCTCCTTTGCAGACATCCTCGAAATCTTAAAACAGAGGGGGAATTGGCCAGCCCTCAACCCTTCAGAGGATGAATCAGTGTATCTTGAGGCGTTCGGCTCTCGCCCTTCCACCTCCTGGGTGTCCCCTCCCTTTGACCCCCTTATGCAAGTGGTGGCAAAGAAGGCCTGGGCGGCTCCTGATTCAGTGGAACTCACCCCCAGGAGACCATCAAAATTCATCACTGCCCCCAAGGACAAGGAATTTTTAACCAAAGGCGTCTCTGTTGATGCTATGGTGGTGGCTGCGGCCACCAAGAAGGAGTTAGCTAATCCTTCCGTGCCTGTTCATCCTCCTAACAAGGAGTGTAGGTCGATGGACAGGTACGGGAAGCGGATGTTCTCGTCAGCGACCTTTACTATGCGATCGCTGAATTACCTGTGTCATTTCACTCGTCTTCAGAGGGATTTGCTCAAGGAAGCGAGCGAAATGTTAAAGGACCCAACAGCTGCGGGTTTTCAGGATAGAATGAACTTTCAGCTGGCAACCCTTAATTCTATAACTAACTCCTCCATGCGCCTCCTTTCATATGCGGCTGATGGAGCAAGTAGAGCGGCATGTACAGGTGTAGCCTTGCGTCGGCACGCCTGGATGCGGCTATGTAACTTTGCAGACCCTTTCAAGGCGTCCTTCACTAATTCCCCCTTTGATGGATCATCCCTCTTTGGTCCTCAAGTGAAGGAAACCCTGACTAGGTGCGAGACTGATGGCAAGACTCTCTGCCGGAGTCCGTTTTCTACTCCTTCTAGGCCTTACCCCAAAGGCCAGAAGGGGAAAGATGTGGTTCCATAAACAATCTCAGGAGATTTGCCTGATGCACAGAGTCGATTCCCTCTAGAGGCAGAGGGGAACAATAATGGTAGATGCCGTCCTAGAGGCAGGGGGCCCGCAGAATCAGGGCAGTCGAGAATCCTTTTCCGACAAGCCCTTTCAGCATCCCTGAGGTGTTGCCTGACTGTCCACCTTCGGAGGCAGTCGGGGGAAGATTATCGCTGTACCCAGAAGCCTGGCTATCCCTAACTCAAGACAAGTGGGTACAGTCTATCATTTCGAAGGCTACAGAATCCCATTCCTTTTCATTCGAAGCAATCCAAAAATCCCTTCCAGACGTTCCACCCAGTCAAAGGGAGCAAGCAGCATTAGAAATTTCAAAGCTGCTCGCAAAAAGAGCCATTCAACCAGTTCCAGCAGACCAAACAGGATCCGGAATCTACTCCAAATTCTTTTTGGTTCCAAAGAAAACAGGGGACTGGAGACCCATTTTGGATCTCAGCAACTTGAACAAATTTGTCAAGAAAACAAAGTTCCGGATGGTCACGCTGCAGTCCATTCTACCCCTTTTGGGGCGGGACAACTGGATGTGCTCGATAGATCTCCAGGACGCGTGCTATCACATCAGAATGAGTCGACGCTCCAGGAGATTCCTCCGCTTCAGGCTGGGAACCAGTCATTTCCAATTCAGAGCCCTGCCCTCTGGTCTCACTACAGCCCCCCGAATGTGTACCAAATGCATGGCAGTGGTAGCCTCTCATCTGAGACAACAAGGATTCCAGGTGTTTCCTTATTTAGACGACTGGCTCCTTACAGCCCCCACCAAGCATCTTTTGCTTCTCGCCAGAGACTACACCTTTCACACATGTCAGGCACTAGGCATTTCAATAAATTACGACAAGTCTGTCTTGTCGCCTTGTCATGTTATTTCCTTTATAGGCGCAAATCTAGACACAGTCAACATGTCAGCCAGACTCACAGAGCAGAGAATAGCAGACATAGACAGACAGGTCCCTCTTGTCTTGCAGAGCAACAAAGTCAAAGCCAGATTGATCCTGAAAGTCTTAGGGATTATGGCAGCGGCCATCCCTCTTCTACCATTAGCTCGCTTCCATATGAGAATTTTACAATGGATGCTCTTCACACAATGGTCTTTCCAACGACTTCCAATGTCCCATCCTATTCGGATAACTCAATCGTGCAAGAATCATCTCTCTTGGTGGATCACATCTCCCCAGCTCCACCTAGGGAGACCTTTCGTCCCTTCCCCTCCGGTTGCTACAGTGACAACGGACGCCTCCCTGATCGGGTGGGGGGGGCATTACCAGGGCAGGACAGTCCAAGGCATATGGCAACCTTTCGAGTGCCACTTGCACATAAATGTCCTAGAGATGAGAGCAGTGCTTCTAGCGTTGTAAGCCTTACAAGACTCTCTTCCCAAGGGAACTATAGCAATTCAGACAGACAACATGTCTGTAGTGTGGTACATCAACAAACAAGGCGGAACCAGGTCTTACCCCCTATGTCGAGAGGCACTCAGACTGTGGCAATGGGCAATTTCTTCTCAGCGGTTTCTGTTAGCAACGCACATTCCCGGGAAGTCCAGTGTGATTGCAGACAAATTGAGCGGAGCTATTCCCATGCCTCACGAGTGGTCTCTGAAGAGTTCAGTGTTGGAGAAAGTTTTTCGAAAGTGGGGCGGCCTTGCTGCGACCTTTTTGCTACTCCCCAAAACAACAAGTGCGACGATTTTTTCACCCTCTTTCCCCAACCAGGCCACCCCAGCAGAGACGCTCTAGTACACGATTGGCCCCGGGGACTTCTGTATGCTTTTCCTCCCTTCCCACTGATATCTCAGCTAATACAGAAAGCCATCGCTCAGAAAGTTTCCATGATCCTTATTGCCCCTTACTGGCCTCGACAGATTTGGTTCCCGTTTCTCCACCGTTATCTGTTGGAGCAACCTTGGCATCTGGACCCAGTTCCAGACCTCTTGACCCATCAGTCGGGTCAGTTGCACCACTCCCTCCCTTCTCTGAACCTCACAGCGTGGTTCCTCCAATTCCAACTCTAGCCAGGCTTCCTCTGATATCTTGCTCAGTTAGAGATATCTTGATAGCCTCTCATAAATCTTCCACTCGGAAGATTTATCATAACAAGTGGAAACGTTTTTCCTATTGGGCGCAATCAAAGAATATAGATCCTTTCACTGCTTCCATTCAATCAGTTCTAGACTTTCTAGCCGAACTTTTCCACTCAGGTTCGTCTCCGTCTACCATCAGAGTTCAATTGGCAGCAATATCTAACTTTCATGTTGGAGTCTCAGAGTCCTCCATTATATCTCACAAACTCTGCAAAGCCTTTTTAAAGGGAGTTTTTCTCCTCAAACCACCAATCAGGGATCCTCCTCCTCAATGGGATCTCAACTTGGTTCTGGCGTCCTTAATTCTTCCCCCCTTTTGAACCTGCGGCTTCATGTTCAATAAAGTTACTATCTTGGAAAACACTCTTTTTAGTAGCTATCACTTCAGCTAGAAGAGTCTCTGAACTCCATGCTCTGTGTAGTCGACCCCCTTATCTGGTGTTTCATAAGGATAGGGTGTCCTTATGTACTAACCCGTCCTTTTTGCCCAAGGTAGCTTCACTGGCAAATTTGAATCAAACCATTGAGCTTCCTGTCTTCTTCCCTAATTAAATAGGTCAGAACAAAAGTTACACTGTTTAGATGTTCATCGCCAACTTAGGTACTATTTAGACAGGACCAAACAATTCAGGAAGTCTGATCAACTGTTTGTTTCTTATGCAGAAGGTAGAATAGGCCTTCCAGTTTCTAAGGTATCTCTCTCTAGATGGCTTACTTCATTGATTAACCTTGTGTATGAGATCAGACATCAACAGTTGCCATCCAAACCCAGGGCTCATTCAACTAGAGCTTTAGCCACTTCTGTAGCTTTCCAAGATAGGCTGCCTATTGATTCGATTTGTTAGCAGCTACTTGGGCTTCTCCCCATACCTTCATTTCTCATTATAAGTTGGACTTAGCCTCTAGAGACCGAGCCAACTTTGGTTCCACTGTACTCAAGAGTCTGTTCTGATAGGCCACCCGGGACAAGGTGCTAGGGACGCAGTCCCATCCAGCAAGAATGAAGGCGAGATAGACAACTTAACATTTAGAAGTTATGTACCTACCATAACGTTCCATGTTAGTTGTCTTCTTCTCGCCTTCTTTCTTGCGTCCCACCCTCCTTCCCCCTAGCCAGGACAGACCTAGAGGAGTTTTCTTTTGTTCCTTTTATGGAATTTCTTGCTGGGCTTAGCTTTCAAACGAGATCTGGGGAGTTACCGCCTAGCATTGTGGGATATAGGGGAGCCTCGAGCCGGTGGAACTAGCTCTCGAGCTTTTAGAGTGGCCGAGTCGGAGCCGAGGATCGGCTCCGAACCCATCCAGCAAGAAAGAAGGCGAGAAGAAGACAACTAACATGGAACGTTATGGTAGGTACATAACTTCTAATTTTATACATAACTGCTGCCTGTACAATCCACGGTTGCACTTGTGCTTTCTCTTTAGTAACTTCCACCCCTGTAAAATCTTAGAATTTATATGTATAACTACTGTATATGTAATTAGAAACGTGACTACTGCTTTTGTCTAAACGTAAATGGACATGTAACTACTCTTTGTGTATAAATGCAAATAGAAATGTGACTACTCTGTGTTTGACTGGAACTTAGTATAATGCAATGTAAGCCAATGGAGCTTTTCTCCCCAGGCCTCCACTGAAAATGGGTATTACCCAGTCAGACTTTCCCAGTAAAAGAAGACAAAATAAATAAATTAATAAATACATAAAATAATGATAGACATTTGAGTTTTAGATTTCATATCCTTCAGAAAATTCTTGATAACACAAAACCTTTTATTCTAGCAAGTTTCTGAGTTTATAAGAACAATATTTGAACTTTGTCTCTATGTTTTGGTCTTAGTCCAGATTTTTTCAGGCTAACAGGTTGAGAGGTATGGTCAGCATTCATACATTAAGGAAAGCTTTGTAGTTGTATGTAATCAATATTTTAGTAACGTCATTACTGGAGCCATTTTTTTTTGGCAGCCTTCAACATGGTAAATCTCAAACTGTGAATTAATAAGTTTTCCAACATGTATATTTCCATGTTGTTGGTACATCTGGTAGAAATCTGGCAAATTGCTAAGTCAAAAATAATGTACTTTGAGATCTAGAAGAGGGTTCCACAGCTCTCAAGTCTCTTCCATACATATTAAGTATTTCTGTATCGGACTTTGCCATTGCTCATGAACTGTTTTTTTTTTGCCTATACAGAGATGATGTCAAGTTAGGCAAACGTGGTAAACAAGACCAAGAGAAGCTGATATTAACAACAAAAAGGTTAACACTGTAGAACCAAAATAAATGTGCCTAGCTCAAAATAAAAAAGCAAAATATGATTATAAAATAGAAAATAATTTAATCAATACTTTACAGGAGGTTGACATCTTAAAATATCACAGGGGTCTAGAAAGTCAGTAGTGGGACTACTCATTATCATGTAGACCAAGCGATTAAAGAGTACAATAGAAATATTGGATATTTAAGACAAAAGTAAAAGTCCAGAAGTTCAGAGGTGATGAAAGTGTTTTATAAAATCAGAAATGGAATATACTAACTGCCTTTGGTTTTCATTAAAAAAATCAAATTACATGATGAGAAATATTCAAAGAAATTCTACATTAGTCAATACATGGAAAGCAGGTGTTGTCTTCAATTCTTAGATATAGGCTTATTTTCATTGTCACCAGCATGAGAGGATTTAATCCTCATTTTACAAAAGCCACAGGATGAAGTTCTGTGAGAGTGTCTGGGTCTGAGGAAAAGAGACTGTATGAGTCCAGTTAAAGTCTTTAGAACATTTACTAACAGCAAATAAGGCAACAAACTGGTCCTCACAAAGAGTTGTTAAGGAGCTAAATCTATTGTCGTGTTCAATAAGGAACAGTGAAAGTCTTATCAGGTTTAAGAACACAATTACTGATTTCTGTGATGCTAAAAATGCAGGATCTAGTCAGGCTATTATTTTGCCTGTGCTAAGACCCTTATTATATTGTTTTGTATTTTATTGTATTATTCTACATGATGTTGAGTTCATCGAGCATAAAAACTTAAGTAACGTGTCCTGAAGTTCTTGTGTATGTGAGCTGTTTTGTGAGCATATGGTCAGCTGATCTCGAATAGTTTGTGGTGATCTATAACAGAACCATCGCTGGTGCACTTGATCATTTTTGCACAAAACTGTGTGAACACCATGTCTTGGAAGGCCAGCGTGAGACATGGTTTAAACTGGAGCACTACTTCCTTCTGGTTAAGTGACAAAAATTAGAAAGGTGTTGGAAGAGCACTGTCCTGTCAGAGATTAAACATAAACTGGAAAACCCTTTTTGTTTGTACAAGTTGAAAATCTGTAAGAAAAAGCTGCATGTTATTGACCTGCTGTGCTTTTCTGTATACTCCACAAGCTGAGCAACGTAGTCTGTGTGTGTCTGTCTGCAAGTAACACTTTTACATGTACGTCTGATTTTTTTTCCAGATAACATTGACCTTATAATGACATAAGATGATTGCTTTTTCATTTCTTTTTTTTTTTTTTGTGTGCTCACTTTTGGTAATGACTTGTTCTGGGATTAATCTCACTTTATTCACTACACTGAGTTCCTAGACATGATTTCCAGATTACACCTGCAGACTGGATTTTTTTCCTACCAGAATGTTTATTTCCTTTTTGTAGATGCAAGAAACAAGTTGTCCTCAAAACTGAAAAAACTTTGATGAACTGGTGTTTTTCTGACAATTTTAAAGGAGGCCTTGGTTAGTGCTCTTATAGAAGCCATCTTTGAGCTCGACATTCCTTTGGAGAATGTTTGCTCTATTTCTAGCTTTTCATCTATGGTAGGGTTATTAAGAAAACCTTACATGCACTTGAAGTCTTCTCCTAGAGTTCATAGATTTTTAGATCCGTTTCAGTCAAGCTTTTGGTTTGGCACAGAACTGTAATTTCACTAGCTAGGGTAATAAATAAAAAGGGGTCAGGGGTTGTAATTTACCTTGATCCTTCATGATCTTTCTTCAGCATTTGATACAGTGACTATGAGTCCTCCATTTACAGGCAGCATACTAAATATCCATTTTAAAATATAGTATGAACTACAAGCATCCAACCCAGCAGCTGTTTGCTAACAGAGTGACCAAAACAAATGGCATTAAAATGGTAGAAAACAAAACAGCTGCAAAATTGAAGCAATCACAAATACAATCACCTGTGATAAAAACCCAGTTTAGCTTGTTCTTCATTTAAAAATACTCAGGGAAAATGGTTACTGACATCAGAACCAAATAATATACAACCGAACACTTCATCATAATAAAATGTACAGATATTCAAATGAAGTAAGATGGATAAATGTTAACCAGACACAAAATAAGGACTTCAGAAGAGTCTTTACTTGAGATTCCCAGATGAAGCCTCAAAACTACCAAAACAAGGTCCAGGGATAATTAGCCATCTGCAGGTGACACAGATTTCATTTGCTGCACTTTCACAGCACTTCTTCACCTTCCAGCTATGTCCCAAGTTCAAATTCAAATTGATACCAGACTTATTTTTGAAACCTTCCAATCCAAGTAGTATTTCACATTGGTTGTTAATCTTTTGATTCTATCCAGGTTCAGATTTCAGCACCAGAATGATCTGTGCCAAACTTATTCCACCACCTTCAAACTAAGCTGACTGCAAGCAGCAGCAGCAGCAGCAGCAAACATCTCCACATGACTCAGGACAATAACATCTTCATCACATGTCAGTATATCAGTAAAAAAGATGTTGGCAAGCTGTCAAGGAAACTCTCCACAGATTTTAAAATATTTTTTTTTCAATAACCTACTGAGTAGTAAACAGTCACAAATAGTTTCAAATGTTGTACTGCAGCATTACTGTTTTGGGGGAGTGTTACAGTAGGTCACAAAACTAATTACTTATAACTTCAGTAGTACTCTACAGGGCAGCAAGCTGTCTGGGCACGTTGTACTCTCAGTCTTACAGTGCCTTCCTTTGTTTTGCAAGCTCCTGTAGCAAGTTGATGGTTCCTCTCTATATTTCATTTTAAAATAAAATGTTAACTAAATTCTTATATCACTGAGTACTAAACACACTTGCAAGCCAAGGTCCTTCCAAGGTTCTCCTGTTCGATTCTCAGCTGGAGTGCTTACTGTGCGGAGTCTGCATTCAAGTGGGTTTCCTCCGGGTGCTCCAGTTTCCTCCCACATTCCAAAGACATGTCTGGAGCATTTCTTCCCAGGTTTCCATTGAAAATGGCTCTATCCCAGTTGGCCTTTCCTGGTAAACAAATGTTAAATAAATAAATTCAAATACCACTCTGCAATATTACTGCACTGGGAGGAAGGGAAGGTTCATAGGCTAATACTAGTCTAACTGCCCTTGCGAGCCATTTTAAGCCTAGCCAGTTATCCCCTGTGAGATTCAAACCCTGTACCTTGTGTTTGTAAGGCAAACACCTTAACCATTAGGCCACCATCCCAACCCTTGCAACAGCCTACAAGACTGAATAAAAGTACTTGTACCTTCACTTAAAATCTGCCAAAGAGAAGCAATGATTCTGCACCAGCAGGTGTTGTTGTCACTCAAATAGTAGCAAAACCTGTGCTATAGGCTGTCAAATCCAATGCAACTCATGTGGAGAAGGGTCAGAAAGCTCAGACCTTTAGTTTGCTGCAGCTTATTGGTCATGCGCATGTCATCAGTCAAGAGTTATTGTAGAAATGTTTTAACCTACCCTGATTTTGTGTGACCTTGTAGTAGATATTCTTTAAAGGAGTGTAATGGCATAGCCTTCATTCACCCATTGATGTTAGTTTTGAAGTTGTTCTGAGGAATGGACTTGATCACTTGGATTGTGCTGAATATCTCAGCAATTACATAAAATATATTTAGATAGGCCATTTAATAAATTACTGAAAGAGGATGATGTCTGTGTTAATACCATATGAGGTGCACTTGTTAAAGTCTCTCTGGAATTTCCTGGGATGTCTAAAGATGTGTAATAAGCCAGTATAGGTAATACATACATTTGTTGTCTACCTGTTGCTGTTGTCACTGTCTGGCTGTCCCTCTCTCAATATGTTTTCTCTGTATTTACTCAACTAGGGCTTTACCCATGATTCTTGTCGGATAGAATCAACACATCATTCTATTACTAAGCTACAGAAATGAGCTTTGCATGAGTCAGAATTATATTGTAAAGTTGTCTGCTTTATTTTGAGAAGTAGCAGTGTATTACTGGTGGCCTTAGAAAATGCACTCCGTAATATGGAATTGCAGTGGGCTGCATCCCCCTTTTCTCAAGGTGCAGCAATCTCAGAATTTGCTGTATTATTAGAGAGATTACCGACACCCCCCCACAGAAAACCAGCAAATATTTAATACTCATCCGTGTGTGGAATCTGAAGATATGATGTTGACTGCTTTGTTTTTAAATCATTTATAAAAACAGGATTTTAAATAGTGGTTCAAAGATGTTTTGACATCAAACTGCTTTGCTTTTCTAGCCATGTTAGTGTATTTGTCATTGCGACCAGTGGCAGGCATGCTAATTTACAGATGAAAATATGGAAGTTTGTCTGCATACATGCCTAGTGCATGTGTCAAAGGTTCACATTTTCAGTTTACTTGTAAATTATTTGTCAACCTGAACTGGTTACTCTGACCCTTTTCTAACATGACACATACCACAGAGGCTTCATAATACTTTAGAAACTGAGATGCAGAATTTACCTTAAAAAACAAAACAAACAAAACTGGCTTTATATGGTTACTGTTGTGCAGTGGTCTTGTGGTTAAAAAATATGTTGGTTGTGTTTTACCTTCTGATGCAGATCTCTTACTTACATCCTATACAAACTAGTTTGTTGTTTGTCAGGAGTCCTTTATAAGAATTGCCTTATAAGGTTGTGGATAGTGTAAGCCATTGAACTGCTTTACTGAGTGTGGAAATAGAAACTGTAATGTCTTTCTTTTTTAAACAGGAGACATTAAGCAGATTCTGGAAAGTGAACTTAAGATACCAACATCTAAAATGCAGTTAAAAGGATGGAAAGTTGGCGATGTAACAGACAGTGTAAGTAATTAAAAATGTTCTTACAAATACTCTTCATTCTTAATGGTTGAGTATACTTTGATGTGTTTTTTTCACCAGTATTTCACTCACTAGAAATGCAGCCGTGCTGTCTTTATCTTTTATTAGCATAATAAGCCTGTCTGCTTTAGGATAGAAAGATACAATTTTACTTTCAGCTTCCTTCTTGGATGCTAACTTGTTCCTTTTTTCTTCTGTGATTTGCAGTGTATAAGAAAGTATGTATTTTAAAATGCACTCCAGACAAAAGTGAATATCTTGTATAATGTGTGATGTGTAGAAGTTACACACACTGTGTATGTATGGTGTGGCCTGACTGATAATGTACTGTGCGAAATATATTCCCTCTCAACTACTAACATTACTTAATTTCACTCCCCTACCCTCCTCTGACTGTCATTACTCCACAGCTTTTTTCCACCGTGATGTAATCCTGAAATATTGTCATGTAAAATGTGTATTTCTCTCATTGCTACTGTACGGTTTTTGTTTTATGTTGCTACTTTCTGTTCTGCTTCACTGCCTCTTTTTTTTCTTTGTCAGTTATTTCACCTGAGCATTTCTTGCCAATGGTCAGTTATGATCAGTGTGCTACCTCAGTAAACAAATACAAAATAAACAAAAAATGGTGTGTTTTACACTACCAGGAGACTGTCTAATATGCAGTGTGTAATTTTTGTAGTACACAGTGTACACTTTATGATGTGCTAACCACTGATTATGTGTACTGTACATTGTAAAAGTGTGCTACACACTGCAAGGATAGGAGGAATACAAAATCTGCTATGCATAATATGATAAAAAATGTGTTTATCTTAGCACTTTGAGTTTACTGCATGAGGTTAACATTTTGATACTGCTTATTTATGTTTTGAGTTGTTTTGGCACCTGGGAGTTCCAGCCTGGGTTGGATGTATTTATATTAGCAGCCTGGAGAAAAGCTCCACTTAATGTGACAGAGAAAATGTGCATAAAGTGTACATTATAGTTTGAAGACAAGAAATAGGTTAACAAAAATTTGTGGGAATAAAACAGCTCATATAGGTAGCATACTAATTTGTATGCTCAGTGTAATACAGGATATAACAGTCAATGCGTATAACATTATGTTTGCATGGTGGATGTGGTAAGGCCTCTCAACTCTCCCTGTTTTGGTTGAGCATTCCTATTTTCAGGCCTGATTTATCCCTACTCATGACATACCTAGTTTGGAGGCATGTCCCCATTTTCAGGCTTTATTTATCCATTCACATAATTTTTCTGACTCCGCCTCACCACACGTGATGTTTGAAGCTGTCTAATATATAGAAAAACACACTACATGACCAACATACTGGTGGCACCAGTAATTTAAAGAAATAGGATGCATATCTTACATCTCCATTTCTCAGAAGTCAAAGTAAATGATCTTGTGTTGGTGAGATTTGCAATACAGTTGATTAAAGTTTACAGATTTCACACCATCTCTTTGATAGTGTGCTATTTTCCATCATTTTTGCTACTCTGTTTTAAACATGTATGTGAGTGGTATTCCGCATAGAATATAGTAAGATTGTCTAGTGAGAGAACAGGGCTTAATTAAATTGCAAGAGGTGAAGAGAGAGATTGAGGTAAATGTGAGATAAGTAGGGGAATACATGAATTCAAAAGAGACAAGTTAGTTGAGAAAATGATTGTTAATATGTTGACAGTGTGTCAGAGATGAGAGAGTAAGCAAAAGACTGGTTAATAAAGAAAGGAATATGTGTATACAAGAAGAAAATAAAGTATGTGTATAAAGTTAGCAGAGTGAGAGGTCTATAAATTACAGAATGTGATCTTGAATGATATACATTTTGGTAGCCAAGAAAGTGAGCAAGATTTTTAGTAGTGGAGCAGGAGATGGTAGTAAGGTAGGGGAGAGGGATAGTAGGTGAAAAATGACAAATTAGTATAGCTGGAGGAGGTGAAGGGAGATGTTGGTAGCCAAGAAAGTGAGCAAGATTTTTAGTAGTGGAGCAGGAGATGGTAGTAAGGTAGGGGAGAGGGATAGTATGTGAAAAATGACAGTATAGCTGGAGGAGGTGAAGGGAGAGGATGGCTGCAAGAAAGTGGAGTGAGAGATAAAGCTTTTGTTTAGAAGAACAAAGCAGGATAAAAGAGTAAAACGGATTATGGGATGGGACTATCCTGGCATGGAGCATGAGCAGAGCCAGGATTTAAGAATGTTTTTGAAGACGTTTTGAACATGTGGAGGTTGGGTGATGACCTGATTGCTGTAGGAACGAGTTTCAGAGTTTTCTACTGGATTAGAGCATAGGAAGTGCCCTGCAAATTGTTTTTTTGCTTTGTGTATAACAAGGAGTTGTTTAATCATTTGATCATAAGGGACATTGTGGGATATAATTTTGAAGAATTGTACTTTGAGCTAGCCAAGCTGAAGGATTGTTTATTATTTTTGTACTGTGATTAATTGGGTACTTGTAAGATAGTGAGGTAGTTCTAACCAAATTAGTTTTTATTGTGGTGTTCTGGCTTTAATTTCATTTGTTGGCAGCAAAGCATGCAGTCTTGTTTTAACATTGTTCAAGTTTAGTTTTAGAGTAGTGTGGAGGTTTGTAAGGGTGGGCGCTCCATACAGAAGTAATGGTAGTAGGTTAAGGTTACTTTAGTATTAATTATGAGGAAGTTTTTTCTTCTGCTGAACATTGTGTTTTTTAATTGCATTTGAAGTATGTAGGTTGAATTTTAGGCTGTTGTCTGTGATTACACTGAGTATTTTAGTATGAGATATAACTTCACTGTCAGTAATTATTCTGGAAGGTAATTGAGGTTACTTTTGTCAAATCTATGTAGTTAGGAAAAACAGGAGTAGTTTAGTTTTTTTAGGGTTGAGCAGTAATTGAGTAAGTTGGAGTCAGCTTTCAGTGAAGTTAAAGGCATCTTGTGTTATATGTTGAAGATTGCCTGGGCTGTCAGAGGAACAAAGTATATTAATCTGTATTTTGTATGAGAGCTGCTTTTTGGGAAGTAGTAGAGATTGTTGGCAAATACATTAAACACCAGGGTCCAAGAGTAGAGCCGTGGGTCACCTGTGATAACTGGCAGTAAAGGAGATAGGATGCAGAGCCCTTTAACAGATTGTTGTTGTCTGTCAGACAAGTAGCTTCTGTACCTTGTGAGAGTAAAGCATGAGAGGCCAAGGGAAGACATTTTGTGCAACAGTTGGCTGTGCAGTGCAGTGTCAAAGGCCTTAGCTGTAGGAATAAAGAGGATAAACAGTTTCTACTGTTCCTAGGTTTGTTAATGGTGTCTAGGAATGATATGAGGGTAGTGGTAGCATTATGTATTGGGCAGAAGTCATTGCGTAGGTGTCAAGAGAAGGAGGCATTGAATCAATTGCTTGTGGATACTTTTCACAATATCTTTGAGAAGGGGGGTAGGATGGCAGATGGGTCTAAAGTTGGATATTGCTTTTGAGGTTCCCCTCTAGGTACTGGGGTTATATTAACGTTTTCTAGAGGGGAAAGAATATAGAATTCTGGTATTGACCTATTTATACAAATTGATACTGGATATGCTGTAGCATTGGCCACTGTCTTGAGAAATTAAAGATGGTTTGAGATTGTGAAGTATTTTTTTATGCATGAAGTAGGGACAGTTTTTAAATTGAAAGGTAGTGTTGCAGTGGGAGAGGGCTGGGTGGGGTAGGGATACTGCAGATGTCAGGGTTGTTTTGGTAAGGTTACCTATGCTGTCTATGAAGTAAGTATTAAATTGGGAAACAATTTCAGGTGGGGAGAGGTTAGTTGGGGGATTTGGAGTGTTTTTTGTCCCTTGATGGAGGACCAGAATTTTTTGAGATTATGCTTATGGCAGTCTATATAATTATTTTTGGAAGTTTTGGAAGTTCTTTAAACTCCTGCAGAAGTTTTGTTCATTTACCATTTTTTCAGGCCTAATCCCTGTGTAAGATTTCAAGTATTCTTAGTGGGGCTTCCAAGACGGAGTCAGACTGATCGAACAGCTTAATTAAACTTTCCCATTGTGAAAAAAGAAACTAAGAAATAAGAGCCAATGATGGTCAGATTGAGTAAAATTCAGATACAGGCTAGTAAGTGTACTTCTTGATGCCAGCAAAGAAGAAATTTGGAGAACCTGAAAGAAAGTCAACTAGGAAAGTGAAGAGGAAATACTGACTGGTTAAAATTCTGCAGCTACTCAGCAAAAAACAGTTTATGCTCCAGGTTTGGTACATGACATGGCTTTTAGTAATTTAGAGGAAAGATAAATCAAAGGTACTCAGAGCTGATTAAAGTAAATGAAATACTGATGGAGTATATAAACTGAAATAACAAAAGGCTGGCAAAAATAAAGAAGCTTAACTAGCTATTTGTATGAACTGGAAAACTTAAAGAATTGGAGGATGAAATGAAAAATATGTTGGCTGAGTATGAGACTGCTCAGGAACAGCTGTTTCAAAAAATGGCAGAGTCAGAAGTCAGTGCATGCAGAGAAAGCCTAAGATTTTCTGCTGTACAACAGAAACTGGAAGGAAAAGACTGTATTAATTTTGTGAAAGCACAAATAAGCAACTGGACTGATAATATACAGTTGGATTTGCTAATTGAAAAGATGCACTGCATGCTCCAAACTTGGCCATGAGAAAGCAAACAAGACTTGTATTAGTAAAGATGCAGTTATACCAGCAGAAAGAGTTGATCTTGGCAAAACCATGGCAGAAAGGCAAAGTATTAAAAATTTGAGACAGTAGAGTATGTATGGAAAATGATTATTCACTGTACACCATGCTGAAGGGAAGCGGGTTTATCCCAGCAGGCAAGGATTGTTGAGAAGCCAAATGTAAGATTTAGCTGCCATATTCAGCTGTCCTCAGAATATGTTTTCCTGTAGGATAAAATACATTTTTTGATGCAGAACAGGCTAAAGAGGAAATACAAAACTTTATCCAAACAGAAAGACATGCTGCCCTTCTCATTATTCTGACACTAAAGCGCATAGAGAGACTTTGCCAATGAAACCTTTTTCAGTGTCCCAAAGTAAAATGCTTGAGAGAGAGAGAGAAAAAGCACAGGAGTTGACTAGAAGAACAAAAAGTACCTTGGATTTGAACCAGAATCTGGTGTTGGGAGATGGAAATAAACAGAAAGAAGATTATCATCACTGAAATTAGTGAATAAATGTGAGGTTATAAAGCAGCAGTCACTTTAGTGAAATATGACTTTGTAAGAAAAAGTGGCTGAGAAAAATTGGACTTTTGTTGACTTTACTAAATTTGTGGGTGAACTGTAAAGCACATACCCCACTTTGTCATTATTATTTAGACAGACACTAAAATGTAAAAAAGTAACTGTAAGTAAAACAATTATTGTTCTTAATTGTACAAAATATTCATGATATAAACCATATGTTATACAGTAAAGCCAATTTGTGTAGTACATAGTCAGGGTGTTCTTAAATTTGGGGGGGTAAAAAGCAAGTCTTTTCAGTGATTGTTGTATATGATACAGATATTAAAGTAAGCAAGTACTTTTTTAGTTTTTAAAAATATAGGCATTACAGTGTAAAAAGAGAAGTATGGCTGGACAAAATCAACTTCAAATGTATATGCTGTAATCCGTGGGGTGGCGGATAAGGTGTAAAAGTGCACTGATTGTATTATATATATATATATATATATATATATAGTTGAGATGCTTTGTCTTATTTTTACATAGGTAAATGTCTGGATTAATGCCCTTGATTTAATCTAAAAACATCTTTTCTGTAAGCAATTAAGCTTGCAAAATAAGCCAAAATGGTCATTTCCATGAGAAATACTATGTTTCATTCATATGGAGTGATATTAGCTTTTTTTCCACTTCAACAAATGTTCATTGGGAGCTAAGACGTCTGCTGCTGAAGGCAATTGTACATTCTGTTTCCATGTAAATGAGCTGCCTTGCAGGTGCAAGCAATTAATCTTGAGAGTTCTGAGTTATGGTTGCATAAAGAAATGCAAATTTGAAAGGTACAAGATCAAGCGATTGAGTAAAAAATAAAGTTTTAAATTATTGAAAGTGAATAAGAGATAGCTTCCCTGGCAGCCTAAATATACCAATGCATTTAATAGAACAGTGTATAATTTAGTTTTATTTAAAGATAGCCAGTGCACATTTTCTTAAGGCTAAAAGTTAATGTTTTCTGAAAGCATACAAGCTGATTTTCACATCTGGGAATGGAGATAAGGAAAGACCAGACAGTAATCGGTGTAAGTGGGAGCAAAGGCCTGTGGTTGCAGCTGTCAGTTTGGAGCAATCATTCCTATCAGGAGGGTTAAACTTCATTTTTTGAAGACATACATAGTTTTGTGTGTTTCTTCTAAGTTGATAGGTTATGGGGATGTTCTGAAAATGTGTTTAGTTTTTTTGTTTAAGGGTTTTCATTAAAACATAAAATCTTGAAAAAAATGTGACATAGGTTCAAATGGAGATGACAAGAAATAACTGTATAAAAGATCGGCTCACCAAACGTTAGTGTGTGCACATAACAAAAGTTGGAAATACACATTCAGAAAAAGCTGTAATGTGTGGATGCATTAACCTCTTATAATGGTTATATTATCCATATTATTTTGTAGTGTAAGTGGCATTACAGGTATAGACAAAAAGGTAAAAAAGTATTGAAGTATATTAACAAATACAGAATGGAAATAGCAATGCGGCAGGTGGCACATTTGGAAAGAAATGAGCATGTAAATTTGATAAAGGATTTCAGGATGGATATTCAGCAGATTATCAGGGTCAAAGGAAAATGCGAGTAATTATCTTAATTGCTAGAGGAGCTCCAATAGTGATAGAAGAGGAAGAAAGATGATAATGGTAGAGTTGTGGTAGTATAGGGCTGCTGGCTTACATTTATATTCCTCCAAAAACTGCTGTTAATGGAGCTTAAGAAAATTTTGAGAGAAATAATCTGGTTTCAGCAGGGAATATTACTTGTAGCTGGGGACTAGAACTTGACTTGCAGCAGTGAATTTTCATCTGAGGGACTTAGAAGGGGAAAATATAACAAAAGGGGGAGGATTTTAGCAACTGGACTAGACTGGATAGAAGTTATATTTCACAGGTACATGTGTACTTAATTGAAAGCTTTAAAACACATCAAATAGCTATTTCAGGTCTTGTACCAATAAAAAACTAAGACAGAAATGCAGAGTAATAAAGAAAAACGCGATACTGGCACTTTCCCCCTTACCTGTTAAAAAGAGAGGACTGTAAGGAATGGGTAGTGGAAATTATTCGAGTTATTAGGAAAGGAAGAAATTTCTTCAGAAGTTATAGCTAGTGAGTGGGGTGAAATGAAATGGAACTAAAAGAAAAAGAGATCTGGTTAAGAAGTAATAGGAATTATTTAGAGATGCTGACAAAGGTTAAAGTATAGCAGAATAAGGGGAATGTCACAGAACAAGAAGAGTCGCACCTGCAAAGTGCTGAATAGAAAATAAAGAAGTGTCTGAATAATGCACATGAGTGTAGAAAGATTTCTGCTAAGTAACTGTTGTTTGATAACTCCAGAGCACACAAACTTTTAGCACAACTTAGGCAACAGAAAGTAGAAAGGGTTGTCGCCAAAGTTATGGAGCCTATAACAAGAAAAAAATCAGAGATCATGTAGAGGTATTAAAGATATTTAGGAAATTGTATGAAAATTTGTATAAAGCAGAGAAGTATGGAAATCAAGAAAGAGAACAATTGGAAATATTTCTGGAAGACTTAATTATGTCAAGGTTTGAGGTAGAGGATGCTCAACAACAGTTAAATAGGAGGAGGTTAGATAAAAATAGTGACCTATGATCAAATCTGCAGGAAGGTCTCCAGGAACAGATGGTATTCCTGTGGAAGTTTTGAACTTAGGAAGGAAGAAATTGATAAAGGTCTGGAAGCTTTGGTTTAACAGTATTTTAAAAGGAGGAGAAGCACCGACATCTTGTAAGGAAGCTGTTGTTATTGTAATACCTAAAGATGGTAAAGACCCATCGTCATTTAGAGACACAGTTTTAAATCATGATTATAAATTGTTTGTCAGTGCTAGCTAAAAGAAGGGCAAAGGTGCTGCCAAAATTGACCGATATGAATCATTGTCGTTTGTGCAGGAACGACAAACATTTGACAGCATTAAAAGAGTGATGATGAAGAGGGAAGCAGAGTGTAAGAAAATACCACAGTTGTGGTTGGGTTTTGATGCAGAGAAAGCATTCGACAGAGAAATACTGGGATTTTATGAGTAGGGCAGTGGAAGCATTTGCATTCCCGGATAAAAATAGACTGGAGACAAGAATTAAAGTGGGAGGGTTTCTTTCTTAAGTTGTGTGTGAACAAAGAAACCAAGCAAGATATCCCCATTCCCCTCTGTTATTTGCTTTATATTTAGAGCCATTGGCAAAGAAAATAAGAGATTCAAAAATTCAAGGATATAATTGGCATGATAATAGTGAAAAATTGGCTTTATTTGCAAATACAAAAAAAAAAAAAAAAAACACATCTCAGTGCAATACTACCTAATGCTTGTTATCACACAAGAGTCGATCATGATGATGGTTGTGAAAAGTTTTACAGCCATTCCAAATGACTATGGAATTGAAGCTATTTCTAGGTTTTTATCTATAAACATGATCTGTGATAAGAAACAGATTGCTCGGTTATGCTCACTACTTGAACTGGTATTGGAGAACAATGTCTTGTCATTTGAAAGCAAATTTTTTTTTTTTTTTTTTTTTTTTTTTTTACAGAAGAAGGGTGTAACAATGGGGAACCTCCTGTGCGAACACGTATTCATATATTGTCATGGCACAATGGGAATTAGATTTTGTCTTTAATAGTACAAATATATGGATAGATCACATCTTGTTTTATAGTAGATTTGTAGATGATAATATTTTTTCTTCAGAAACGTGGTGAAGAAGAACTTCATTATTTTGTCGAGTATCTTAAGAACATTACTACATACTTCACTACTTCCTTCCTGGACTTTTGATGTTCATAGTTCTTCTGTGACTATAGATTTCCTTAATGTGACATTGTCAAAGGATCATCGTATGCTAAATGTAGTGGTCTTCCATAAACCATGTTGGTGAAATCTTTCACATAGGCATAGTATGCATCCTGGGCATATTTTCCCCCAAGTAGTCAAAGGTCAGTTCCTTCGGAGCTCCAGGTTATGCATGAATATCTAAGACTTTGAGACTGAGTCAAAGAGAATAAAAAACTCTCTGTATGATAGAGTGTTTAAGAGGAAAAAGATGTTGAAACAGCTGAGAATTAATAAAGGCAAACCCTATTTTCTTTGAGTGAGTAATGAAATTGGTAGTAAAATTGATTTGAATAGACAAGAAAGAACAAGCCTAAGAAGTATTCTTACATACATACAGTCAATATATAAAGCAAGTGTGTGAAATAGTTAAGTGGAATTGAAAATGTTTTAACAGCGGACAGTGCTATTAGATGTATATTAGGAGATGGCCCTACTTTCTGTTATAAGAATAGAAAGAATTTGAAACGGATATTATGTTGAGAAACAGCTAATATAAATGAAGAACTGAGTAGAGGGAAAGGCACCATAAGAAATGTAAGGCTTGCACACACATATATATATATATATATATATATATATATATATATATATATATATATATATATATATATCCAATAGTTTCTTACATTCAGTAACTAAGAAGGAATATAGGCTTGATAAATATGCTGATTGCAACACTAGAAATGTGATTTATGTTGCAACATGTAACCTATGTTCTAGTTTTTATGTTGGCAAGACCAGCTGCCACTTTAAAGTTAGGGTTCTACAACATGTAAGTGATATTAGGTTAAAAATACTTTGAATGCTCTTTTCCCACATATTATGACATACCTTGATCATAGTTTCCAATTCATGGCATTAGAGGTGATTTATGAGAGTGCTAGAATTGGTGACCTCCGTAATATAACTGAACTAGCAGAATTAAAATAGATTGTCGATTTACAAGCATATCACCCTCCTGGTTTAAATGGCATGTTACTCTTAAGACCAATGAGGGCTGATTAATGAAGAACAGGTTTAAATTAAGTCTGTAATGGAGCTTGTTGATAGATCTGAAGAAGGCACTTTTCGCCGAAAGCGTTTATCTCAAGTGATTTTACTCTCTTTTACTTGGTTCTGACTTTGGTGTCATTTTATCATTCTGTTTTAAAGGTGATATTAAAGACAGTCTGCTGTGGTGGATCAGCTTTTTTTTGTACGTCGTTTTGACTTTCTTATATATTGAAACTTCCTTTATCTGTCTGGATTTGTTTTTATAGTTGAGGGCCACCTTAGATTTTTGTAGCTGGGGACTCAATCCCACAGGTTGAAGAATGAATGAAAATGACAGCATCAGATAAAGAAGTTATGTAATTACCATAACATGTATTTATTTTTTTATTTTTTATTTTAACATTTGTTTACCAGGAAAGTCTGAGTCGGAACAAATCCAATTTTCAGCGGTGGCCTGGGGAGAAATGCTCCAGACGCATGTATTTGTAACATGAGAGGAAACCGGAGCACCTGGAGGAAACCCACACGAATGCAGGGAGGACATGCTGACTCTGCACAGAAGGTTCCCCAGCCAAGAATTTAACTAGAGAACCTCTTGCTGTAAGGTGACAATGCTACTGCTGCAGCACTGCGCCATTCTTCTGGGTCATTTTTTTGTTCTTCCTCAACTTCCCAGCCTCCTTCCCCCATCCATAGTTATGAAAGACCTAATGGAGATGCTAGTAGGAACCACGGTTCCTGTTCTGAGGCCTTGAACTATGCACACTCTGTCCTTTTTTCTGTATGGTGGATATATGATTATTTCTAAAATTTATTTATTTATATATATATATATATATATATATATATATATATATATATATATATATATATTGCATATTTAGTTAGCAGCAAACTCAGTCTGAGGTAATTTGGGGGAATGAAGCATTATTGGTTAGACAGGAGGAGCTTGAGCTTCGAATCCTAAGCTTAGAAAGTGGCCGAGTCAGAATCGAGGGTTGGATCCAAGACTCACAGGCTGAGGAAGAATGAAAATGAACAACACAGATGGAACATTATGGTAAGTATATAACTTCTTTTTTCAGTCATCTAAGCCAGGGTAATGATGTTAGTTGCGCTGTGCATACTTTTCAACTGTCCAGAATATTGCAGAATGTCCCTGACTGGGTTTTGTTACACAAACGTGGAACTTCAATGCAGTATTGCTGCACACTTCATACATGACTCCCATGTGCATGTCACAGTCTAACTGTGTGATCTACTCTACCACTATTATCATTCCACCCTGTCTCGGCCATTCTCTAGTCTAGATAGTTTCATGAATAAGCATTTGTTCCCTCATAAACTGCATTATATACCTATCCTACAATTTTGTATTGCATTTTTTTAGAAATAAAAAAAAATGTTCATATTCCATACAGAAGAATTTCAGTAATGTACTCAAATTCAGTCCTTTGCCCAGTAACAACTTTGTGTGGGTGTGATTCTGCTTGAATGCATGCACGTATTTGCGTGTGCTTATGTAACAGTATGTCAGGCACTGCTTCTGTGAGGATCATAACAGTGCTCATTCCTAATTTCATATTCATAGCTAATTTTCAAACAGATCCATACCATATACTAACTTCCTCTCCTGCACACCAGATAAAAACACACTATCCATGTACTCACTGCTACCACTCAAAACATTATCAAAAACAGTACACTGCTGTGAACCAAAAGTGATATGACTACAGAATGAAAGTAAAGCAGCCACTAGTTTAAAAAAAATGTATGTATGTTTGAAAATGTTTAATTTATGCATTTTTTTAGTATAACTGGAGACTTGCTCCAAGACAGGAGGACAGGGTGAGGAATCTACAAATTCTGAGCCTAGGCAGTCTAGAGAGTAAGCATGTATATCTGATGCTGTCAGTTTTCATTCATTCCTCAACCAACGGGGTTTGGATCCAACCAATAGATTCGACTCGACTGTTACTTTAGGTCTTGGCCACCAAAAAACTCTTGACCTCCTCTTTTTCTTGTAATGTAATGACCTCTAATATACCCCAGATCTTGTTTACTGCTTTCGTGATTAGATGTGGTTGCCTTCATCTCTCCAGCAGTTGGTTATAATGATGTGTTTTCAATTTTCTACATTTCTGTAATAGCTTGTTTTTCTCTACTATAAATCCTCCCCTTTCTTACTTTCTCTTTAGTTTTTTTTCACCATATTTGGTATTTGTTGTAAGTTTATATTTCTTTACCGTTTACACTTTCTAGTGTAATTCTTTGCGGCATAATTGGTACTTCTCTTCCTTTCCCCACTATTTAAAAAAAAAAAAATAAAGGGGTTTCCTTATTCTTTTTTTTTTGTTTAACCCAGTGAGTTAAGATGTCAGAAAAAGGCCTTTCTGGCTTTAAGAAGTGCCAGAAATGTGGGCAAAAGTTGCCCTTGTCTGACTATCATTCTTTGTGTTTGTTTGGCCCTGGACCATCTCTCTGTAGACTGTTGTATCTGTAAACACTTTAGTCCATATGCCGTTGCGGATGGGAATAATAGACTTGTTATGAAAGGGTTGCTCACTACATCCTTCTCTGAGGCTATTGCTGGGGCTTAACCCCCCCCCCCCCAAATCAAAATCAAAGGAGCCTTCCACTACATCTGCTAGACCTTAAGGGTTCTCGACTCCCTCATCCTCGGAGCCGCCAAAGAAGAAACATATATTGGATCTGAAGGCTACTACTATTCTAGCTGCATCAGATCCGACAAAGGCCTCGATCCAAGCCCTTTACTCAGAACCAGATATTCACCCAGTGTAGATCCGGTACCTTCCAGAGTACCTTTTTTTATGGAATGCCAACACTCTAAGTCTCCATCCCTAGCTTCCTCTCTTTCTTTTAGAAGTCTGACCAAAACTGATGTGGACAGAATGATGAGATTTCTCTCATTGCATTTATAGATGGGAGTTCATCTGGCTCCTAAGTCCTTTGGATCAGGAAGTCCATGTTTGCACTACTCCACCATTCTTGGCTTCTTCTCCAATCCTTCCATCCATTTCAGAGCCCCTGGATCTGAGTCTGCCTGAACCATCTGGATTGGATCTGAAGATGTCTCTGAGTGCACCGGCTACAATGGTTTTGGAGCAAGATTTCTCGGAGCCATAGCGTCCTTGACAGATCTGAGGTATTAGAGTCAACTCCGAAGTTGTCAGAGCCATCTCTGCCCCTCTGAACTTTGGCACTGGACTGCTCGACTCCTACCTCCACCTTGGGTGGAATGCCTTTGGGGGAGATGGAGCCATTGGGGTGGAAGCACAGCTTCTTGGCACCATCGACTTCTTTTTCCCTAGAGTGGTCTGCTTTTGAGGTGGTGGAAAGAGTTTTCTCTGCTTCTGCAGGATGGATGGCACTTGACCCCCTTGGATCTTCCCTCTTGATCCTGTGTGCCTCTGTGCCTTGAGCCTCAACTTTCTACGCCACAGGGATAACCAGCCCAAAGTCTCCAGGTTACGCAGCAGGGTATCATCATCTCTTCAGATACTTCCACAGAGCATCCCACCTAAGAAGTCCCTAGGAAGAGGAAGTGCAAGGGGAGGCACTTGGAGTTCCCTCAGGAGTCAGTCACCAATGATACTGACTTCAATGATGAGGAAGGGTCCCCAAGATCACCACCTGTAGATGTCTCATTTGGAGATATCCTTGAGATCCTTAAGCAGAGGTGTGGTTGGTCTACCAACCATCCTTCCCCAGAGGAATTGGTATTCTCTGAGGCATTTGGGTCTGGTCTGTCTACCTCCTGGGTAACTCCATCCACTGATAAGCTCATTGACTTGATCTCTAAATAGATGTAGAAGGAACCTGATACAGCTGAACCAGTCCCCAAAAGACCAGATCACATTCTGGCACCACCTGTAGGAAGTGAGTTTTGGAGCAAGAGAGTGCCTGTAGATGCTATGGTCATGGTGGTAGCCACCAAGAAGGAACTTGCAGAGCACAGTTCCTCTGTCCATCCCCCTAGCAAGGAGTCTAGAGCTTTGGACAGGTTTGGGAAGTGTGTGTATGCTTCAGCGACCTTCTCCCTTAGATCGCTGAATTACCTAGTAGATTTTACCAGACTGCAAAAGGACTTGATAAGGGAACTGTCAACTGACTATTACTGTTCAGACTCAGACTTCTGTGGCTTCACAGTAAACTTATCTCTCCCGCAGCTGAGGCTGCCTCAAGAGCAGCAGGTTCAAGCATCTCCATTAGGAGGCATGCCTGGATGCACTTGTGCAACTTTGCAGAGCCCTTCAAGTCCTGTTTAATCAATGCTGCATTTGATGGAACCTATTCGGCCGCAAAGTGAAGGACCCACTCTCGAGGTGTGAAAAAAGATGCAAAGACCTTCTCTGCTGTGAGAGTACATTTTTCAACCCCTCAAAGAACCTTCTCCCTCCAGGAACCAGCGAGGATGACGAGAAATATGGTTCAAAAAAATCCCATGGTCTTTTCCAGAAGAGGCATAGAGGAAAATTCAAATGGCAGAGGAGCCCTGCAAAACCAAGGGTATAGAGATTGTTTCTCTAACAAACTCTACCAGCGCTCCTGAAAGGAGGCCTGATCCTCCCCCTCTGGAGGCAATCGGGGGTCGTTTATACCTGCACCAGAGAGCCTGGCTAGACATCACAAAATATTTGTGGATGTAGAGGATTATTTCTAGAGGTTATGTAATTCATGGGATCATAGGAAGTTACTAGGCTATTGGCCCTGTGGCCCTTATAAGCCTAGCCAAGAGTTTAGCCCATGTTTAGATAAGTCAGCACCCAGAGCCACTGTCCAGCAGGGACACAGGTGGAATCACAGGAGTGTATTTTCTGTTTCCGATCCAGTTATCGAGGGTGTGCTTAAAAGGGGATAATGAGGTACTCTGCTTGACGTGGAGATGGAGTCTATTCCACAGATAGGGGAGTCTCTGGGACACAAAACTGTCCTGCCAACAAGTTCTGTTGATATCACAGACCAGGTTGAGGTCGTGCATATGGGTTGCTCGAGTGGAGCTTGACTTGCAGATATGCAACAGTCCCATTAAGGCTGGGTCTTAGATTGCTTTGTATGCTAGACAGAGGTCACCACTGAGGAGTCTGTATGAAATTGAGTAGAGGTACAGGCCTTTTAGCCTGTCTGTGTAGGGTAGGAGTTTGCGGCCCTGGATTCTCCTGGTGAGGAACCTCTGTGTTCTCTCCAGCTGCTGCATGTGCTTTGTGAGGTGCATGCCAAAGAGGGCATTGTACTCAATAATTGGCCTTATAAGGGAAGAATACAGGGATCTTATGACCTCTTTGTCCCTGGATGAGATAGCCTTACTTATGAGGTGGGCCATGTAAAAAGCTTTCCATACAATGGAAGCAACATGGTGATCAAAAGTCAGGTTTTTGTCAACCTGGGTGACCAAATCCCTCACTACTGATTGTGTAGGAGGATGTCCACAACACTTGGGGAATTGATGACTGTGCCCCGCTTGCAGTCATCTGCAAACTTCATCAGCCATAGCCCACTGGTTTTGTCCTGCACCTCAGAGAAGTATATCCCGAATAACAGAGGCCCCAAGACCGATCCCTGGGGTACACTGCTCATTAAGGGTCTACTACGTGAGGTAGCTTTCCCTATTTTGATTAGGTGGGTTGTATCAGTGAGCCAGTTTGCTACCCATCTGATACCATATGGCTTGATGTCTAGTAGAGAGAGAGTATTTACTATGCTTGAGTGGGGAATAGTGTTGAAGGCTTTGGCAAGGTCAAGGTAGGTGGTGTGCACCGTCTTCCCCTCTTCCATGGTTTTGGTGACTCTCAAAGAAGTCAACCAGATTTAACAGACATGACCTCCCCTTGACAAAGCCAACTGTGTGGGGTTGAGTGTTTGGAGGTTGCCAGTGTCCTTGTTAATGAGATCCATGATAATCCGTTCCATGGCCTTGCAGATCAAGCTAGCTAGGCTGATGGGTCTGTAATTTCCTGGATCGGTGGACACTCCACCTTTGTGTAAAGGGATGACAGTGGCTGTCCTCCACTTGGCTGGGACAAAGCCGGTACTCAGGCTTTGGTTGAATAGGGTGCCTAATGGTGCTGCAAGTTCATGCCTGAGTTCATGTAGGATGCAGCCTGGGATGTTATCAGGTCCCATGGGGACTGTATGTTTTGCCGTTGAGAGGACAGTGATGACCTGTTCCCTAGAGATAAGGGGTGGAGAGCAGGTACTGAGGATGTCCTGATTTACTCATGGGGGGGGGGCAGGGGAGAGAAGTTTTCGCTGAATCTGTCAGCCAGTAGATTGGCTATATCTACAGCATTTGTGTATGGGGTGTCCTTGACCGCCAGTTCTAAACAGGTCTGGGTGCTTCCTTTGAGAATGCAGACATATGTGAAGAAGGTCTTATGATTGTCTCTAGTAAATGTGGCCAATTTGGACTAGAAGTTGGCTTTAGAGTATTTCACTAGTGCTTTTATTTGCTTGGTCAGGCTAAGGAGAGATTGCTTTCATTTGGGCACCTGATACTTCTTGGTCCTGGACAGCAATTTTTTCCTTTTGTTATATAGTTTATTTATTGGAGATGTCCACCAGACAGGTTTACTCTTCCTTGGGAGGATGATTTTTGTCCTCTCAGGTATTCCTGATTCCATGCATCTATATAAATGCTTGTATAGTACTCCGGTGTAGATTTGGACATTGGTGCCAGTTCTTACAGTGTGGGAGGGGGCTGTGAAGCTGTCTATACCATCCCTCAGGAGGTTGTAATCAGGTTTGGAGAAGTTTTTTTGTCTGACCCTAGCTAGGGGGAGGGGGGGTCAGGGGAGATGGTGACTTCGAAAGTGACCGCTTTATGGTCTGATCTTACCAGGGAGGATGATACCATAGGGGTGCAGTGGTTACTCATGTTGGTTAATACCAAGTCCAAGATATTATCACCTCTTGTGGGGGTATCAACTAGCTGTTCCAAGACATTTGCATTGATAAAATCGATGAATCTCTGGGCATTTATGTTCTGGCATGAGTAGTTCTTCCAATCTATGGTTGGGTAATTAAAGTCACCCAGGATCAGGGTAAAGGGATGAATCTTGATAGATATGAAGAGATCCAGATAGGTGGAGTGGGCATCTTGAGTCAAATCTGGGGGACTGTAGCTATCTATAATTTGAATAGGGGTCTTTTCAGTGGTTAACTGCACCTGGAGTGTCTCCTTGTTTGACCAGTCTGGAGGTGCGTGTGTCTTTAATATATATTAAAACTACACTTCCTTTGGCTTTGCTGCCCACATTTTGGGGTCTGAATGGTATGATAAGATGAGCAACCATGTAAGGCTGGGGTGCTCTCCACAGCTTTGAACCAGGTTTCTGTGACTGCACAAATGTCAGCATCTTCCAGGGTTAAGAATGCTTCCACTGAGTACAGTTTCATGTTTAGACTCCTAGTGTTTAGCAGCATGACCTTTAATTTGCATTTTGTTGAAATTTTTATGTTGGTAGTATCAACCTTATGACTCTTCCTAAAAAAAGGCACTATGGGGGAGGCAAAGGCTTTTGCCAGAAGCCTGAAGCCCAAGGGAGACAGATGCAGGCCATCCTTAGCAAAGCATTGTAATCTGTCGAATATATCTTCCAAAGCTGTCAGGCACTGGATCCCCCTGGAATGACACCAGAAACTAAGCCAATTATTAAAGTCATTCATTTTCTGTTTGTATTGATGCATCATTCTAGGTAACGATAGAATGCAGCTTAAGGCTAGGGACATACTTGCCTGGGACACGCATTCAGCGAGTTCAATCATGTCTCTCTTCATATAGTCCAGGGAGGTACGTCTCAAGTCGTTCACTCCAACATGGACTACGACAGAGTCATAACAGTACCTTTTCCCTTCCACCTGCATCTTCATGCAAGTTTCCCAGTGTTCCACCCAGTCAGAAGAAAGCAGCAGCACTAAAGATTCAAAAGCTGCTAGAAAAAAGAGTCATCCAAGAGGTCCCACCACACCAGAGAGAATCTGGAACTTACTCAAGATTCTTTTTAGTGCAAAAAAAAAACAAAAAAAAAATGGGACTGGAGACCAATTTTGGATCTCAGCAACTTGAACAAGTCAGTTCAACACACCAAGTTTTGGATGATCATGGCTCAGTCCTTTCTGCCCTTTTTGTGCAAGGACAACTGGATGTGCTTGGTGGACCTTCATAACAGTGAACAGACAACCCAGAAAGTATTTACGCTTTTGTCTGGTTATCCTTTCATTACCAGTTCTGAGCACTGCCCTTTGGCCTCACCACAGCCCCCCCATGGTGTTCACCAAATGCATGGCAGTGGTAGCAACTCACTTGAAACTGCAGGGATTCCAGTTATTTCCATATTTAGACCACTGGTTCATTACAGCCCCAACCAGTCATCTACTAATAAGAACAAGAGACCAGGTGTTCTAGATTTGCCCCCACCTAGGGATAACCATAAACTACAACAAGTCTCTGAACTGTCTCAGACATTGGAATTCATAGAAGCTATTTTCAACACAGTATTGATGGCAGCTTCTCTTCCTCTCTCAAGATTGCAGACTGTTAAATTCCAGGTCAGGAAGATAATTCAAAGTACCACAATATCAGGCCGATTGATTCTTCAAGCCTTAGGATCAATGCAACTGGCCATAATTTTAGTTCCTGTAGCACGATTTTATATGAGAATTCTTCAGTGGATGCTAGCAACATAATGGTCAGTTCTTCATCAGCCCATGTCAGCCCAAATAACAGTCATGCAGGTCTGCAAAAGGTACCTTTGGTAACAGATTCAATCAGATCAGGTTGTACAAGGACATCCTTTTACCCCCCCCCCCCAGTTTAAGGCCATAGCAATCCAAGATGGGGAGGTGGGCATTTCCTGGGAAAAAAACGAAGCAGCCAGTACACATATCACTTTCCTGGAAATGAGAGCGGTGCTCTTAGTTTTTCAGGCCTAACAAGACTCTCTCCCTTTCGGGAGAATTGCAATTCAGATAGACAACCATGTCAGTAGCTTGGTACATCAACAGACAGGGAGGAACCAAGTCTTACCCTTGTGTCTAGAAACCCTCATTGTGTGGCAAGGGGCGATGTCTTCCATCCGCATTCTGATAGCAACACACATTCTGGGGGAATCCAAATTGAAGCAGATGGATTGAGCAGGTACATTCTACTACCTCATGGGTCGTCTCTCAACATGAAAGTGGCAGAAATGATTTTCAGTCAGTGGGGCCAACTTACTTCAGTTTTTTTTGTATCTCCCCTAAACAACAAGTGCAGCAGCTTCTTTGCCCTGATCCTCCTACCAGGGGAATCATCGAGAGATGCTCTACTCTACCATTAGCCCCCCAGTCTCCTCTATGCCTATCCCCCAACTTCCATAATCCTCAAATTTTTGCAGGAAGGTGCCCATATAAAGAGCAAAGTCATCTTCATTGCACCTTACTGGCTTTGACATATTTGGTTCCCCTTTCTTTGGCCTCATCTTCTTTACCCACCTTGGATTCTGAATCAGATTGCAGACCCCCCTGTCTCCCCTTACAGACATAATTCATCCAGATATCTCAAACCTCAAGCTATCAGCATGGTTTCTCCACTTCCTTTAATAGACAGACAGCCGATGCTGTCTTCCCCTGTCCGTCATATACTTTCATCTTCCCATAAAACTTCTACAAGTAAACTTTACAGAAGTAAATGGAAAAGGTTTGTTTTGGGGTACATCAGAGGCATATTGTTGACCCCTTATCAGTCCCTGTACAAAATGTCCTTGAATTTTTGGCAAGAATGTTTAATGAAGGAGCTAGCTCCTCAACCATTAAAGTTCAGTTGGCAACACTCTCTAACTTTTATATTGGATTTGAGAATTATTCCCTGGCTTCATCTAAGCTTTGTAAGGCCTTTTTGAGAGGAGTTCTCCTGTTGACACCTCCTTATAAAGACCCTACTTCACCATGGTATTTAAATCTGGTTCTGCAGGCCTTAATTCATTCTCCCCTTTCAACCAGCAGCAAAATGTGATCTTAAATTTCTGACCTGGAAAACTATCTTTCTAGTGACCATTACCTCTGCTAGAAGAATTTTGGAACTTCAAGCATTGTCCTCTAAGCCTCCCTACTTGATTTTCCATAGGGATAGAGTGACATTATGAACCAACCCTTTCTTTCCTAAATTTGCAAATAAAGGTGAATTTATGTTGCACTTATTGGATGTTCACAGACAGTTGAGTTTCTACTTACATGGGACACAAGAAATAAGAAATACAGATCAGATGTTCATTGTGTTTCACTGTTGCAGTCATTACAATTGGGTTATCCTGCTGGCAGGCTACCCGCAGTCGGCCCGAATTCCAAAGTCTAGGTCCAGCGTCGGTTGCTGTCACCTCCTGCCTGACGTCAGTGTGCCAGGGGTATAAAAGATGCAGCCGACGCCATTTTCCCCAGTCTTTCTTACTGTGCGGTGCCCGAAGTAAAAGAATTTGCAAGTGCCGGTTGGCCGACTCTTGAAATTTTCAAATTCAAATTTCAGATCCAAAGTCTTCATTAAAGCTAAGTACCCCGTTGGGGAAACTTTTTTCTTGCTCCAGACCGATGCCAGAAAAGTTAATAATTGCATTTCTTGTGGGAAGCAAATACCTCATAAGGATTTTCATTCTTACTGCACTTATTGGATGTTCACAGACAATTGAGTTTCTACTTACATGGGACACAAGAAATGAGAAATACAGATCAATTATGTGTCGCCTTTGCAGATTCTAAATATGGGAAGTCATTTGCAAAGGTAACTTTTAGCTAGATGGCTGATGGATTGTGTATCATTTGTCTACAATAAGTTGGGTCTGTCTTTACCAAAACCTTTAAGAGCCCATTCAGCTAGGTCCATGGCTACTGCTTCAGTCTTTCTGTCTAGGGCTTTCATGGATGACATTTGTGCAGCTGCATCTTGGGCCAGTCCTCATACCTTTATTACTCATTACAAACTGGATCTGATCTCGAGGGAAAGAGACACCTTTGGCTCAGCTATGCTCAGGAATATCCTTCTTTAGAGTCTACCTGGGATTTTATGTAGCTGGGGACTCTCTCCCATTTGTTGAGGAATGAATGAAAATTGACATCTTCAGATAAAGAAGTTACGTACTCACCATAACATTCCATCTGTGTTGTCCATTTCATTCTTCCTCAACTTCCCTCCCATCAACCCCCAATCTTTTAAATCCTTGATTTCTGGAAGGATGAGAATTTACAAGGACACTTCTGTTCCTTATGCTGAGCTCTAGATAATGGTTTCTAATACTAAGGATTGTACAGTAATATTTTTACGTGATGTATTCTAGCAAGCAAGATGAGGTATGTTTGAGGTTGGTGCTTTGTGGGTAAGGGAGGAACTTGGGAGTTTTTTGGTGGCTGCAAGCTGAAGTAATGTCTGAGTCAGATCTGAGAGTTGAAGCAGAACTCTATTGGTTGAGGAAAAATGGAAATGGACAACAAAGATGGAACATCATGGTGAGTACACAACTTCTTTTTTAGTTTTATAGACCACGATTAGGTCACTCCTCTGCCTCCTGTATTTGAATGAGAATAAATTCAAATATTTAAATCTTTCCTTACTTGTGTACATTTCCATGTCCTGTAATTTCTTTGTAAATACTGCATTTTTTTTTCTTTTTAAGTTTTGAAAGAAGAGATCAAGGTGTGGTTTCGTGTACCAGATATTACTCTGGTGTCAGCACTGAAGAAGAAGAAGAAGCTTGCTTTGTAAAGTATAGGGATAAAACCATAACTATGACCCAGTTTTAGATAGTGGCTCAAGCACTAGAGGGGCTGACTGGGGAAGATGGGTGTTTAATGGCTGGTGCCAGCTAAACAATCATGGGTTGGGAGGCAGCTGAATCCGCTGCACAACTGGCATCGAGTATGGTAGATGAGGTAGCATGCAGCTGGAAAGGATGATATGTCCTGTCCAGCATGCTGTGTGTCAGCACTGTAGCCACATTTTTCTCTTGCATGGATGCATGCATGAGCCGATAAAGTACTGTTATGACAATACTGTGAATATTGGGCTACTGCAAGGGAGGAGTTAGAGGTTCACTGAAAATCCTTTATGCACTAATGAAAAATAAAAGGCAGCTGTTGCAAGACAAAAGCGACGCTTGGTAGGTGGCAAATCCTTTATAAGCAGAAAACTCCAAATCCAGAAAAATACAGACAATATTCATCCAAGATAAAACATTGCAAGCAAACACAGCAGTATTAAGCACTTTCGTCTGGTAGATGACTTCCTCAGAATACAAAATACTGAAATTAGCACCTGTTTAAATACATTGCTTACCCAATCACAAATAAGCTGACATCATTTCCCTCATTAACAAGGCTGCAAATACTTAATGCAAGCCAAATATAAAACAATAATACATATAAAAAGTTTAAAACATCCCTAAACAATATATATAGCTAAATAAAAAACATATATTTTAATTTCAACAGAGAAGATAAAGAAATTCTATCATTTAACCCAGGAGCATGATAAGCATCAAGCCTAATTTGCCATTTGAGTTCTACAAATTCCAAATACTCATTCAAGGGTCCTCCACGAAGTCCCAGATCTACCTGTTCCAAAATAAAGAACAGGAAGGAATGGGTAGGTTCACTAACCAAATGTTTATATAGTGCATTCTTTTCATTTTTGTTTCTGATATCATATAAGTGTTGATAAATCCTTAACCTTAGGGCATTCTTAGTTTTACCTACATAGAAACTTGCACAGAATCTACACAAGGCCAAATACACAACCCCTTTAGTGTAACAGTACATCCTTTTTGAACTGGAAATATATCCAAAGTTTTTGAGCTTGATTTTTTTCTCTGTCCATAACATAAGGGCATTGGGCACACCTCCCACACTTAAAGGTACCACCGTTGTGGATGTCAACTTCAAATATTTTACAATATTTGGAAATAATGGTTTTAATGTCATAAAAATTGGATGTGTAAGTAAGAGTAAGCACCCATCCAAAATTTAAAGGTTTACAGTCATTATGACTTTTGGTGGACACCTGCCCTAGTAGTGCAAGAAATTGAGCATTCATTCTTTTAGTCTTAACTTCATTAAAAATATCTATGACAAAGGTTTCAGGGTACCCCCCTCTTACAAAACATGTTTTTTAATGTTTCACATTCACTAAGAAAATCCGCAAAGTCAGACACCATTCTGGCCAGTCTTACATATTGGCCCTTAACTAGGGCTTTTTTCTGGTGCAATGGGTGTGCGCTTGTATAATGCAACAGTGAATTTGAATAGGTAGGTTTCCTATATAGTTGTGAAACAAAACAATTGTGTTCAAAGTCTTTCTTGATGGTAACATCTAAGTAGTTAATCAGTTCTACATTGCTATTCATAGTAAACTTAAGAAAACTTGTCCAAACTATCTTGCTGTTATAATTACATTGCCAGATTTGTAACTTGATTACCCTACAAAACCCATCACTGTACTAATCTTCAGAACCTAGGCTGGATGGAATTACCCAACCTAATCCTACAGCAGCAACTTATAGTTGCTTACAAAATACTCTCTCAACCAGACAACATCCCTGATCTGAGTAGATTAATCACCCCTTACACAAATCTAAACAGCCTTAGATCATCACACAGATTACTTGCTCAGACAGTCAAATCCTGTAACTCAGGAGGCGACTCTCTGTTTTCCAACACAGTGGGTCAAAGATGGAATTCTCTTCCACCTAGTCTCACCACTTCCAACTCCCTAAATACATTCAAGAAAGGCCTCTCCCACCTCCTCAAATCCCACTGGCTCTGCCAATGCTCTAATCCAGACTAATCCATTTTTCCCCCATCCATTTCCACAGGAATATTACTTTCTGCTTAAGCATTAAGCTAACTACTCTGTACAGGAAACTAACAAAATGAAGGTCTTGTTTCTTTTTTATAATTGTTATTGTACATACTAGAGTACTTGTTTCCCATTTGTGTATTAACTGTATAATCAACAACTGTATGCTATTTGTTATATATTATTGTAACCTTTTTGTCCTATTTGGAGCTTTTCTCCCCGGGCCTCCGCTGAAAATGGACATGTGTCCAGTCGGACTATCCCGGTCAACAAATGTAAAATAAAATAAAATAAATAAATAATAATAAATAAACTTGTAGTTCCATTAATATAGGTGAAGAACCTCTTCAGGTCGTTCTCACTATCTTTCCAGAACAGGACAATATCATCTAGTTATCACCCATACAATACCCATGAAGTCCTAAATTCTGAGTTGGTAACAAACAGGTCCTCCCATTGTGCCAAGACAATGTTGGCAAACACTGGAGCACAGCACACACCCATTGCAACACCCTGTTTTTGCTTAAAAAGATGCCCTTCAAAGGTCACAAAATTATTCTCTAATATTATTTCCATACATGTTCGTAAAGTCAGAATGGTGTTATGATTAACTGTTGAATTGGCACATAAATAATCATAAAACCATTCAAGGCCAATTTGATGTGGAATAACTGAAAAGAGATCACAAACATCAATAGTGACTAATATGTTACTATCAAAAAACATGTCCTGTTTAACTTTAGTAAGAAAGTCCCATGAGTCCCTAATCACAAGACTGCATGAATCTAGAATGTTTTTGGTCATACTGTCAATGAACTTAGCAATACTATAAGTTTTTGAGGCTTTTGCATCCACAATTCGTCTTAATGGTGGGTTTTCTAAGGATTTATGAATTTTTGGTATACCAAAAATTGTGGGTATTTTAGGATGGCTTATAAGCATATAATTATGAGTTTCTAAGGTAATTTGCCCATTTAATAACAGCTGTTCCAATTCCAGGTCAATATTACGATATGCTATATTAATCTCATTTCGTGAGACCTCAAGATAGACATCACTATACAGAAGTTCCATCATCCTGCTGTTATAATCAACCACATTCATAATTATCATGCCCCCACCTTTATCAGGTTTCATTATTCTTATGTCACGATGCTCTAAAATTTCACTTAATAGTTTTTTCTCATCACAATCCAAGTTAGCTTGACCAGGTTTTTTATACTTGTTCACTAATAAGTTCCTGATATCAGTTTCACATAGATTCTCAAACAGATGTACTAGGGGGTGTGATGGGGGTAAAAAAAATACTAGGCCTACGTGTATCCAAATGGCCAGTAATAGTATTGTTATCGTGAAAATGTAAGGCCAAATTAAGTTTTCTTGTAAATAATTTAAGTTGTATAATAGAGTCAGTAAGCGTCCCTTCCTTAATAGGAACAAAATTAAAGCCCTTAGATAATAACTCGGCCCACCTGATGTCAACTCGGACCTGGCTGTAGTTATAAATGTTAAAATCACAGTTATTATTGCTAATAACATTAAGTACCAGACCACTATTGTTATCATTATCAAAATTGTTGCCAGGGTTTATCTCCTGTATGAACCCCATCTCCCCCTCCAGGAACCCATCCCAGGGTTGTTGACATTCCTGTAGTAATCCTGCCTCTGGTTCTGTAACCTCTCCGACCTCCATAAAGGAGGTTGCTCTAAAGGGGAAACATTTCCACTATTGCCTTGTGCATGCTCTTCAATTTCATTGTCCTCAGTACAAGAAATGTTATTAACAGAAAAACTTTGTTGTCCCCTCGGTGGATCTGAATATGCTCTACCTTTCTCATAGTCCACCTTATCCCTTAATAATTTCCTTTCCTTCCTAGTCTTTAATTCAATAAGTTCAATAAGATAAGGATTTATCAACATTTATATGATATCAGAAACAAAAATGAAAAGAATGCACTATATAAACATTTGGTTAGTGAACCTACCCATTCCTTCCTGTTCTTTATTTTGGAACAGGTAGATCTGGGACCTCGTGGAGGACCCTTGAATGAGTATTTGGAATGGCAAATTAGGCTTGATGCTTATCATGCTCCTGGGTTAAATGATAGAATTTCTTTATCTTCTCTGTTGAAATTAAAATCTATGTTTTATATTTAGTTATATATATTGTTTAGTGATGTTTTAAACTTTTTATATGTATTACTGTTTTATATTTGGCTTGCATTAAGTATTTGCAGCCTTGTTAATGAGGGAAATGATGTCAACTTATTTGTGATTGGGTAAGCAATGTATTTAAACAGGTGCTAATTTCAGTATTTTGTATTCTGAGGAAGTCATCTACCAGACGAAAGTGCTTAATACTGCTGTGTTTGCTTGCACTGTTTTATCTTGGATGAATATTGTCTGTTTTTTTCTGGATTTGGAGTTTTCTGCTTATAAAGGATTTGCCACCTACCAAGCGTCGCTTTTGTCTTGCAACAGCTGCCTTTTATTTTTCATTGTTTGTAAGACTCTACCTGTTTTCCTTTATGCACTAAGTTATTGATGTAAAACCAGAGAGGAGGGACATACCTTAGTTCTGTGGCTTGTGGACAGTTATGGTCCACTATTAAATGCAGGTGGCCTTGTTTGGGGTAGGGAAGATCAAGTCAGACCCTCAAGTCAAGCCATTAGGACAGGCTTCCCTCTGAATGGGCAAAAGCAAATAGAAATTGGTGGCGCACTGGTGCAGAGGTTAGCATTGCTGGCTAACTGCAAGAGGCTCTCCAGTTCGATTCTCGGCTGGGATGCCTACTGTGCATAAAGAATCATTCAAACCAGGAGGAAACATTGCACCCACCCTTTGGCAGCTTAGGGGTGGGTGCAGTGTTTTCACCTGGTTTGAATGATTCTATATCCATTGTGTCAGTACTAAGAACAAGGGCTAGTAAGCTGTAGGCACTAATGTTTGAAGGGATTTATATTAATTTCCTTAATAAATAACTTTAACATTTAATAGGTGGAGAGGTTCGGTATTTATAATCTATGGAAGGCACAGGGTTGATGTATTTTATATGTGCAACTTATTTTTTTTAATATTGGGTTTAATTATTTAATAATGTTTTATTTTTTAATTATTTGATTGGTTATGTAAATTGATTAATGTGCATGGCAGTATGTATTTAAGAGATGTTAGGTAATAATACTGTGTATTCTGATTAAGTCCCATGTGTGTTTGGGACGAAAACGCTCAGTATTTTATTTGGATTTATTTAGTTTTATTAAAGGAGTGATTAAAACTGCTGTGACCCTCGTCATTCTTTTTAAGTGCGTTATTTGTATTTTTGCTTGTTTGGTACTCAGTTTTCCCACTCCCCTGCAGACCTTAGCATGTTCCTCACCTCTTTCTTTTTGTTCTGTCTTTAGAATTTTGATGCTATTTTTTTTTCTTTTTACCATGTTTCTTCTCCCAGTCCTGATTATAAAACAACAACAACACTTCCTTTCTTCCTCAATTCAGGTGTTTCCAAACTGACAGTTTCTGTTGTTGCTAAACATTGTCATGGAGAACTTATTAGGTCTAATAGTGTGTCATCACTGGATGATGGTGAAGTATGAAAAATTCTTATTCAGTTTCAGTCTCCATCTTCACTGGGTTTCTTGCTCTTATCCTTTTCATCTCTCTCAGACTTGTCTAGTTTATGCCTTCTTCTTTGCTCTTTCTCCCTATCTTTGTTCTTTGCTTTGCTAATGAATGTCTGAACCCTTTGACCTTGGTCACACTGAAACATTTATTTATTTATATGTTCATTAATTAATTAGATAGCTAGCCTTTGTTTATTGGGGAAAGTCTGACTGGTCCAAGAACTTTTTTTCAATGGATGCTCTGGGAGACATGCTCCACAGATAAAAATGTAATACAATTACTGTACAAGTAGCTAAATTATTACATAGATTAGAAAATCAGGCATGCATACATTACATAATATACAAAAGAAGTTTGATGAATCTTAAATAAAATTCACACAGGTAAGTTATTTCTAATTTTCTCTACCCTTCAAGCTCGATTTACCAGTTTGTGCTGGATGCATTTATCAGTGCTCAGTAAATGATGATGATGTTTGTGTTTCACTGTTGCAGTCATCACACTTGGGTTATCTTCCTGCAGGTAGCCCTCAGTTGGCCCGAATACCAGAGTCTTAGGAGTTCTGCATCGGATGCTGCCGCTTCTTCCATGATGTCTGGTCGTCAGGGTATAAAACAGGCAGTCGACACCATTACATCAGTCTTTCTTGCTGAGGAAGAGCCTGAAGCAGAATCAGTTCGCAAGTGCCGGTCGGCCGCTACCTGAAAATTTCGTTTTAGAGTTTGTAATCCTGAAGTCTTCTAAAGCTAATTACCCCGTTGGGGATCCTTTTTTCTTGCTCTAACCGATGTCAGAAAAAGTTAACAATTGTCTTGCCTGTGGAAAGCAAATACCTCACAGAGATTTTCATTTTACGCCTGCGGTGGTGGTGCTGCGGTAGCGTTGTCACCTCACAGTAAGACACTGTCCGGTTTGATTCTCAGCTAGAGCGTCTTCTGCGTGGAGACATGCGTGAATGAACGTACCTTCGTTGAAGGTTGTGCGTCAGAGCTGGTAACTCGGCACGTAAAAATCAACTACCAATCATTAGCGGACCGGAGTTCTGCTGTGGCGACCCCTAACCAGGAAAAGCCGAAAGACACAAACTGCATCACCTGTTTAGGCCCAGACCATGACGTCCCTCTCTGCAGGTTTTTTGCCTTAACGCCTGAACCATTCGTCATCGGGCTGTCTTTGTCGCTAAATTCTTTCGCTGTCGTTCTCCGTATTCCGAAATGGCTTTAATAAGCCATCCGACTACTGATCTTACAAAAAAAGTTAAGATAAAGACAGAGACAGGCCGCATAGGTCCAAAACTGCCGACGATGCTTCCGTTAAGCTAGTCGCCAGTTTGCTGGTACTCAGTGAGGAACCTTTGCAGCCCCTGATGCCCATTTCTACAGATTCGCAGGTCTCTGCTGAGACCCATTCGGAGTCCGGTATGCCGCAAGATGCTTCTTCGACTAAGGAACCTGCAGATGTCTCTACCTTGGATGGGTCCGGAGCCGCAGTGCAAGCACCGGCTTCTGAGGGTGTATTCCGACCTACCGATGTTCAAATTAAACTGACAACTTCGTTTTTAGCTAAAACTACCGAGTTTCTGAGGCCCAGAGTAGGCACTACACCTAGGAAATTTACAACCAAGGTGCATGCTCAAGCTCCCATGCCACAAAAACAAATGGTTAGAATGGCTGAAGACCTTGTTACCCTAATTAGGGGAAGCCAGCTTTCCCCTGCTAAGAGACAGAGAATTGAGTTTGATTCTGATTCTGCTGACGAGGAGTCCGATGAATCTGACCCTTCTGATGATCAGGACATGCCCTTATCAACTTATGAGGATTCAGATACAGAGGAATCCATCCCCTCTGCCTCCCCTCCAGAGGATTTTTCTTTTGGTGAAACCTTGCATACTTTAAGAGAGCATTTCTGCTGTGAATGCCAGGACTACCCTCAGTCCAAAAAGAGACGCAGAGAATTTTTAGAGTTGCCTCAGCACAGGCCTCTAGCTATACCCCCTGTTTTAGATGTTGTAGATGATGTTTTTATGGAATCCAGTCTGACTCCAGATACTTTACCCCCGGCCCCTAGGAAACCTGACAGGTACTACAGAATACCTGATTCCCACAAATTTATCTTCAAGAATCCTACTGCAGATCCAGAGACCATTTCCCAGGGACCTAAAGGTATTAAGGCTACTACAGCCAAAAAACTATCCCTTCAGACAGGGATTCCAGAGCTTTAGACAGCTGGGTTAAGAAGGTATATACCTCTGCAACTCTTGCCATCAGGGCATTGAATTGCCAGTTTCACTTGTTGAAGTACCAGCAGCATGTTATGGAACTAATTAAACAAAAAATGGTGTTACTTCCAGATTGTGCAGAAAATAAAGATTTACAAGAGCTAATGCATTCTGCAACCAAGTTAGTAAGCATACTTTGCAGTGTGACTTTGATGCCCTAGAAACATCAGATCAAACCCAGGGGAAACCGGCCACCCAGACTACAGACTCAGGGTATGCAGAGATCTAAACAATGGAGTGCCCCCCATCTCAAAAACAGGGAGTGGTAAGCCGCCCCCTTATGGAAAAAGTTCACAATGACTTTCCAGTTATCCTTCCCAGCCCTGCCCAATTACTTGTGCCCCTAGGAGGAAAACTTGCCCTTCATGCAAAAAACTGGATGTCTATTACTCAGGACAGATGGGTCCTAAACATTGTATCCCAAGGGTACAGATTTTACTTCCATACACTGCCGACCCCAAGCGGGTTTCCAGACCTTCCTCCAAACCAGTGGGAAGAGGCTCAAAAGCAAGTACTTCCCTGCTCAATGTCAGAGCTGTTCAACCTGTTCCATTAGAACAAAGGGGGCAGGGTTTCTACTCCAGACTTTTCCTGACGCCCAGAAAAGAGGGCTCTTGGCACCCAATCCTGGATCTGTCAACTCTCAACACCTTTCTGGTGGTCCCAAAATTCAGGATGCTTACCCTGCAACTTCTCCCTATGCTATCCAAGGATACCTGGTTAGTCACTCTAGACTTAAAAGAAGCTTATCTGCACACCCCCATAAGGGAGTCATACAGAAAACATCCATGCTTCAGGGCAGGCTCTATGCACCTTCTAATCACCTTCCTGGTCGCACCAAAGTTCAAAATGCTTACCCTGCAACAGCTTCTTCCTATGTTAGCCAAGGATGCCTGGTTAGTCACCCTAGACTTAAAAGAAGTCTATCTGCACATCCCTATCAGAGAGTCATGCAGGAAGTATTTATGTTTCAGAGCAGGATGTATGCATTATCAGTTCTCTGCACTTCCCTTTGGCTTATCTACTGCACCCAGAGTATTCACAAAGTACCTGGCTCCAGCCATTGCATACTGCAGGCAGAGAAATATCCAAATTTTTCCATACTTGGATGACTGCCTGATTCAGGCGGACAGTCAGGAATTCCTACTTCAGCACCTGGAATTTATAAAAAGCCTTCTCACTTCATTGGGGTACACCATCAACGAAAAGAAATCTCAACTGGTGCCCAGTCAAAAGATTGTATTCCTGGGAGCAAGCTTGGACACCGCTTCCCAGATTGCTTTTCTCACTTCGGAAAAACAGGTCTATATGACTAACTATTTAAAACAAATGGCCACCAGAACCCTGCTATCTGCAAGAAAAATACTGCAAGCCCTAGGGTTCATGGCCTCATGTATTCTGTAAGACTGCATTTGAGGAAACTTCAGTAGTACTTAAAAAAATCTTTGGTGCCAGCATTCCCAGGACCTGGAAACAGTCATTCCAATTATACCTTGTCTAAGGGTAAAGTTACTTTGGTGGGCAGAAGCATGCAACCACAATGGACTGCTTTTCACTCAACCCCTAGCCGCCCAAACCCTGACAACAGATGCATCAGACTATGCATGGGGGGGCTCACATGGCAGACAAATGTATTCATGGCCACTGGAGCCCAGCCCAGATTCTCCTGCACATTAATCAGAAAGAGATGCTAACTGTACAAAATGCTTTGACAGCCTTCAAATACCTAATCCTTCCAGGACAACTGCTTATAAAAACAGACAACACCACAGTTATGTGGTACATAAACAAGCAGGGGGGAACCCATTCTTACCCACTCTGCAGGGTAGCCATGGCCCTGTGGAACACAGCCTTGAGCAGCCAAGTGCATTTACAAGCTCAATTCCTGTCAGGCAAACAAAATTCACTGGCAGATGACTTAAGCAGAAATCTCCTAGACCCACATGAGTGGAAATTGGAGCCCAACACCTTCAGCCTTCTGATCCAGAGATGGGGGACACCGGAGGTGGACCTGTTTGCCTCCCCAGAAAACCACCAGTTGAGCAGATTCTGTACCAGGAACCCTCACAGCAGGGCCTAGAAGGTGGATACCCTCTCCTTTCAATGGGAAAACCTCTCAGTTTATATATTTTCCCCGTCTGCCCCTCCTTTCAAAAGTACTACTCAAGATAAAACAGGACATGGCAAGGGCAATTCTTATTGCCCCAGACTGGCCACGCCAGCACTGGTACCCACTCTTGCGCAGTCTGACAACAGTGCCACCCTGGCACCTTCTCCAGACTCCTACCCTGCTGTCCCAGCAGGAGGGACAGATCTTGCATCCATAATTGCAATCCCTCAGCAAACAGGTGCTGGATGTCATTCTTGAAGCCAGATGGCCTAGTACTAGGAAATCCTGTGCTGAAAAGTGGAAAAGATATTGTTCTTGGAATCAGTCTCAAGGAATGGACACAGCAGTGCCATCCTTACCTGTAATCCTGTATTATCTAGCAGAGCTACTCCACAGAGGCCTATCCTTCTGCATTAAGATTAATGCCTCTGCCATCTCAGCTCATTATAATACTGTGCCACCTCTATTTTCTCACCCTCTCAACAAACAGTTCCTGAGAGGGGCTAACAACTTAAAGGCCCCCTAGGAGAGCTCCCACCCCTGCCTGGGACCTTAACTTTGTACTGGAAAAGCTCATGCTTCCTCCTTTTTAAACCTGCAGCTTAAGCAGATTTAAAGTTCCTCTCTTGGAAAACAGCCTTGCTTTTAGCCATAACTTCAGCGAAGAGTGTCTGAGTTACAGGCACTAATTGCTGTGGAACCCTTCATTATTTTCTATGCTGACAGGGTTTCCCTCAGGACTAACCCATTCCTTTATGCCTAAGGTGGTGTCCAGTTTGGCTCTAAACCAATCCATCCATTTGCCAACCTTCTTCCCTAACCCTCAGAATAAAGGGGAAAGGATCCTGCACTCCTTGGATGTGCACAGACAGCTCAAGTTGTACTTTGACAGGACTAAACCTTTCAGAAAATATGACCAGCTGCTAGTCAGCTTTGCTACAGGGGCAGAGGGTAAGGCCACTTTTATTTACTGTATTATTGCATTGTTTAGCCTGTTTTAACAAAAAAAAAAAAACTTTCTTGTTTGCTCGTTTCCCACCTTTCCTAGCCAGTCCAGATCCCAGGTTTTGCTTGTCTCGGGACTTTATTTTCTGTGCTCAGAGCTATCCAGACCTTGCTGTGGTAGAGGGAAGTCCTACTGCTTACCAGTGGGAGTGGTGATCTAACACTAGAGGAGTGGTTTCCAGCTCTGAAATTGTAATTTTATTAGTCTTTTTAGGCTGATTTCTATCCCTTTCAACTTTCTGGCTTAAAAACACGCGTGTTTGCACATTGTTCACATCGTGCAGCACCGCGAGGCTACAGTTAAACTATTCCAGGTGCCAGAATGTCTGCTCTTCAAATGTTCCCTTAGAACTAGCTGGTTTCTCAGTAGTAACACTAAAATCTGAACCCCTGTGACTAGCACTTGCTCTAGAATCTGCTGGAAAGCACTAGGAAGCCTGAAACTGATACAAGGTTGGGAGGGTGGCCTAATGGTTAAGGTGTTTGCCTTACAAACACAAGGTGCTGGGTTTGAGTCTCACAAGGGATAATTGGCTAGGCTTAAAATGGCTCGCAAGGGCAGTTAGCTTAGTACTAATCTATGAACCTATGAACCTAAGCACTCAACTCTCCTTGTCAATAAGGAGAAATTAATCGTAGGCACTAAACAGCATATAATTGAAAAGTACCTTGCAAAGGTAAGGAAAAACAGCTCTTATACTTTACAAAAAAAAGCACCTAAACAGTCATGTCCAAGGGTCAGCTTTCGGTGATTTCTCCTGTCCACCTGGTGAATCTGGGCATACTGGGGCAATGCTGCAACTGCCACACGTACACAGACAACCCTCTCCTCCTACCACCCAACACTACAACCTGCGAGAGATGCACTTACATAGCCAAACTGGAAGCAAAGCTCTCTCTGACCAAGATTGTGCTAGACAATCAAGAGGTGAAGGTTAACACCTGCACTACACCTCAAGCAACTCATAGCCCTTCAGAATCCACACCATCAACACCCACACATAGCAGCACTAAACCCACATATGCGGAGGCCCTTAACATTAACTTGCCCAAGCATCAAGGACCTCCGAAGCTGAAACGCAAACAAACACCAGTCACAACCAAAGTGACACATAGCTCACAACACCAGTGTGCCACCCAACAACAGCCCCCTAAGGCAAGACAATGTACCCAACACTTCAGTCATAGTTGACTCTGTAGTCAGACACACTGATGTCCCACTCACCAGGCTGAACAAGGAGAAAATTACAGTCAGCTGCCTGTCGGGTGCCAGGATCCACCACATAACGCATGCACTCAAGTCACTCCACAACAAGTACAAATACGACTCTGTCATTGTCCATGCTGGAGTGAATGACTTGAGACATATCTCCCTGGACTACATGCAAAGAGACATGGAAGAGCTCTCGGATCATGTGGCCCAGGCAGGTATGACCCTAGCCCTGAGTAGCATCCTGCCTTCGCCCAGACTTATACCACAGTATAAGGACAAAATGATTGACTTCAACAATTGGCAAAGCTTCTGGTCTCATTCAAAGGGGATCCACTATCTGTCTTCCTGGGAAGACATGATCGACAAACCACGATGCTTTGCCAGAGATGGTCTGCACCTGTCACCCCTGGGATTCAGGTTACTGGCTAAAGCTCTTGCCACCCCTATAGTGCCTTTTTTCCACCCCTATAGTGCCTTTTTTAGGCAAGGTTCAAAGGACAAAAACCACCACCGTAACAGATACAAGCATGCAAAATCTGAAGGTAATACTACTCAATGCTAGAAGTCTAAACCTCAAAATGCACTCCTAAAAATGGAGAACATCGATATCTGTGCAGTAACTGAGACCTGGTTCAAGGCTCCAGAGAGCACCCCTGCAATACCAGGCTACAACTCTTACCACACTTTTCGGCCACAAAACCAAGACCGAAACACTAAAGGTGGAGGCGTGTCCATATTCATCAAGGATATTCACACCTCCAGGCTAGTTGCCCAACACAATGCATCTGAAATTCTCCAGGTGCAACTAACACTAGATAAGACTGCAATCCAAATTGTAGCTTGCTGCAGATCCCCCACCATGCCCCAAGATTCTCACTACACCTTTCGAAACATACTGGAAAATATTAATATACAACCAAACACCCTAATACTGGGTGATTTCAATTACCCTGCCATTAACTGGGAAAACTACTCGGGTACCAACTCCTTTTCCCAACGGTTATTGGAATTCATAAATTCCAACGCCCTGGATCAACTAATCCATTGTCCCACCAGGGGCACCAATATCCTAGACCTAGTCATTACCAACATGAGAGATAGATGCTCCACACCAGTGGTCACCCCCTCATTGGTCAGGTCTGACCATAAGTAAATCACCCTTGACATCCACATCCCACCCCCACCTCCCAGTACAGAAACCCCCTTAAAAAACTTCTCCAAATCCAACTTCATGCTACTGAAGTCAGAAGTGACAAACTTCATGATACCCATGCAAACGGGATCTGAAAATTCGACTGCAGAATCCAACACTAAGGCACTGTACGAGCACATCCACTCGTGCATGAATCGTGCAATCCCAAATAGAACCAAGATGCTCTCCTCCAAAAAAAGGAAGCCAATCTGGTGGTCCCGTGCTGTATAACCAAACTATACAACAGAAGGAAGAAACTGTTGCAGAGAAGAGGAAAATCCCAGGATGCAAAAAACTCCCTCACCAGCTCAGTAAGAAGCTGAGATCCCTCATAAAATCCTCAAAAGCTAGTTATGAAAATAACATTGCCAAAAATTCCAAAGACAACCACAAGGCATTCTATAGTTATGTCAAGAATCTAAATGGCATTGCTCAGATCTGCTCTGAGCTTCAACAGAATGGCATTAAATAGACTGATCCCAAGGATATTGCCTATATCCTGGCAGATCGATTTAGTGGCAACTTCACCCCCCTCTCACTCCCTAAAGGGCCCATCTCATTACCAAAATATTGCCAAATTCCGGTAATCATGGCCACACAGGTAGAAACCACACTCTGCAAAGCTAAGAATACAGCATCCATTGGACCAGATGACATCCCAGGCTGTGTACTACATGAACTACAAAATGAAGTGGCACCTCACCTAAGTGACATGTTTAATCATAGCCTCACCTCAGGCTTCGTGCCCCCTTAGTGGCGCACAGCTATAGTTATTCCACTCCACAAGAGGGGGATCCACCTTGGATCCCGGGAACTACCGTCCCATCAGTCTGACGAGCCTGATCTGCAAGGGCATGGAACGCATTATCATGGAACTTATAAACAAAGACATTGGCAACCTTCAAACACTGGACCCCACCCAGTTTGGCTTTGGGAAGGGCCGATCTTTTCTCCTGAACCTGATTAACTTCTTCTAATCAGTCTCCAGAGCTGTGGACGAGGGTAAGGCGGTCCAGACAGCCTATCTGGACCTCGCCAAGGCCTTTGACACCTTCTCCCACTCTGGAATCATAGATAAACTTAGTAAACTGGGCATAAATCCGTAAATCACTCGATGGATTGCCAACTGGCTTACTGACAGAACCCAGACGGTACAAGTAGCCGACTCCAAATCCAGCTCTAGACAAGTGGAGTACCTCAAGGTTCAGTCCTGGGACCACTCTTGTTTGGAATCTACTTCTCTGAAGTACAGGGCAACACTAAGGGACTCTGGCTAACAAAGTTCGCAGATGACTGCAAACTAGGAGCCATTATTGAATCCCTAAATGATGTGGATATTCTACAAAAGGGCCTTACAGAAACAGATGCCTGGTGCCAGAGCCATGGGCTCAAGCTTAATGCCAAGAAATGTATAGTTATCCCCTTTGGAAAAAAAAACATGTACCCATGAATTACCACATAGGTGGCAGTACACTAAACATTGAAAGTGTGATGAGAGACTTAGGGACACAGGTGGACAGTGGTCTCACTTTCGATAACCACATCGCCACAACAGTCAGGAAATCCTTCTGTGTAGCACACCTCATCACTAAGGGCTTTTCATCCAGAAAAAAGGAGGTCATTGTCCCACTGTACTCATCCCTCATTAAAACCATTATAGAGCATAATGCCCCATTTGGTATGTACCTCACAAGACATCTGCAACAACTGGAAAGGCCACAGAAATACCTCACTAAAAGAATCACAGGCCTAAAGCAGATGCCATATGCTGACCGTCTCAAAAAACTCCAGCGATACTGTGTGGCATATCGTCCACTCAGAGGCAATCTCTGCTTAACATACAAGGCCATGTCAAACCCTGAGCTGTTGGACATGCTCCACTTAAAGAAATCCCAATCCCTCAGAGCCACACACTCCAGGGATCTAAACCTTGTCATCACAATGAACAAAACATGCTGGCAGGATAGGTTCCTGACCCAGAGACTCCACAGACTCTGGAATAGACTGCCCATACATGTCAAGCAGAGCGCCTCCTTGGCCCTCTTCAAAAGGAGCCTTGATGATTGGATGGGAGATAGGAAATTCACCCCGGGGATCATGTCAGTCGCCCTGCTAGACAGGGGTCCAAAGAAGTAAATATTGTGGGAAGAAATATCCAGGGAATTGTTATGGCTAGGCTAGTATAGGCCCTAGGGCCGATAGCCTAGTACCAGCCTATGAACCATTTCAAAGCAAACTACTTCCAAATGGATAGCACACTGCATCCATTTCTGCTACAAGCACCATGAAAAACCTATCCCACAGGGAATCAGACCACTTTCCACTAGGGCTACTTCCACCTCTATAGCATTTCTTAGGGGAGTCCCTACCAGGGACATTCTGGAAGCTGTAACCTGGAGTTCTGTACACACCTTCACCAAGCATTACCACTTACCAATCTTTTCTAAATCCAGAGCTGGATTTGCTACAGCAGTCTTGCAAGGCCTACTAACCTGCCCTAACACTTCTTGACTGCCTTCACCCTTCCTCAGCTTTGGGGCTCAACCTGTGTGATGACTCCAACAGTGAAATACGAAGAACATAGTACAGCTGTATACACTTACCCTAAATGTCGATATTCGAGTGTATTCACCGTTGCAGTTCTGGTTTCCCTCCCTCCAGTCCCCTGGCTTTCTTTTATCTTTCTACTTCTCCTCTCTATGGCCATTCCTAATGGCATTGGTATTTACTTTTTACTGATGGTGTTCCCCACCATATACTAGCTTCCTTTTTGGGGGCTCCTGACATTTGGAGCAAGAAAAACTAATGTAATGGTGTCGGCTGCCTGTTTTATACTCCTGACGACCTGACGTCATGGAAGAAGCGACAGCATCCGACACAGAAATCCTAATACTCTGGAATTTGGGCCGACTGAGGGCTACCTGCAAGCAGAATAACCCAAGTGTGATGACTGCAACAGTGAATACACTCAAACATCTACATTTATGGTAAGTGTACACAACTGTACTATTTAAGTACCCCCCCCCAACACACACACACACACACACACACACACACACACACACACACTGTCCTGTACAGGGTCAGAGGAAGGTCCTTCTTCTTTGGCAAGGTTTTTTTCTCCAAGTTTTTTTTAGTTCCCTAGATAACCAAAGCCTAGAAGCCTGTACCTGGTCTTAGTGCTCTAAGTGAGAAACAGCTGAGGTGACTTACTAGTAAATTAGTGACTGTATTCCCAAAGAATATATTTGCACAAACATACCTTAGTACCATCTTCCCTATCAGGACATGAAATTATGTTCCCTTTGATTTTTTCAACATACGTCTCCATAAAAATTGTTAAGGAGTTCACAACATTTGTATGCTTACAGATCAGATCCGACTGTTACTTGTTCCAGACACTTCCATTTGGATTCACCTCAGCCCCCAGGGTGTTTTTCATTTGCACATCCATGGTTTCCTTGAGTCAAATGCTTCATGGAATAAAAATGTTTTTCTTCATTTATGGCTGCTGCCTTACTTTCCCAACTTGAAACAACCTAATCTATGAAAGCAAGATGTTCTTCGTCTTCCCTTGCTGCAGTCCTGACTATTGGGTATAGTCCGCGTCCCAGTCGGCCCGAATACCAGAGTATAAGGCTGACGTCGGTCATGGCGCCTTAGACTGATGTCAGTACGTCAGGGTACTAATGCGCATGACCGACGTCATTTCCTCAGTCTTTTTTGCCGCATGGTCCGATGCAGAAGCAATTTTGCGAGTGCAGGTTGGCGTTCTGAGATTTTCAAACCGGAGTTTCAGACCGAAAACAGAGTTGGCTAAGTAACCCGGGAACATTTTGGTTTTCTTGCCTCAGTATTTAACCGATGTCAGAAAAGTGAATAACTGTATTTCTTGTGGGAAGCAGATACCGCATAGGGATTATCATACATTGTGTATACCTTGTTTAGGGCCTGAGCACGACGTTGTTGGTTGCCGCTCTTGTGCTAGATTTAACAAAGCGCTATTAAGAGGAGGCTTGATTGTGCTAGGTTAGTGTTTGGGAAGATTATAATATGCCGCCGGATGCTCCGCTGCTTCATCCAAGAAGCGCAAGGACAAAACAGTGAAGCCTAGGGTGAGGAACCGGCAGTCCCGGACGCCGGTCCTTTAGAAGGCTCAGGGAGCCAGAGGTTTTGCCAGGAGTCTCTATGGAGTCTCAGGCAGATACTTTACTGTTACAGGATGTGCCCTCTCAGGAGGTAGGCCAGGCTGAGGGGCTTCTCAGGTAACTGTTCTTCCCTCTCTTCCCAAGGTAGTTAGGGCCTCTCCTTCTGTTGCCAAAGCTTCTTTTAGAGGTAGGCCAAGTTCAGCTTCTGTGGGGGCTTCTCCTAGCATTTCGGCTCTGTGCCTAAGAAACATATGCTTAAAATGGCAGAAGATTTGATTACTCTGATTAGAGGTTCTATGCCCCACCTGATAAGAGGCCTAGGGTGGAACAGGAGTTTGATAGTTTTGAACAGTGTTCACAGGCTTCAGAGTCTTCTGTGGAAGACTTGCAAGAGTTTCCTACTTATTCTGATTCTGATGTGGATGATTCCACTCCTTCAGCTTCTCCTCCTGAGGATTTTTCATTTTCAGAGACTCTTCACTCCATGAGGGAGCACTTTAAATGGGAAGGCCAAGATTACTCTGACTCCAGAAAAAGGCTTAGGGAATTCTTGTTTTGCCCCAGCATAGGCCCGTAGCTATTCCCCCTGTGTTGAATGTCGTGGAGGATGTCTGTGCAGAGGCTTCTCTGAACGCTGACTGCTTCCCTCCTGCTCCTGTTAAGCCTGATAGGTATTATAGGGTGCCCGGCTCATAAGTATTTGTTTAAGAGTCCCAGGGCGGACCCAGAAACTGTTTCTCAGGGGCCTAAAGGTGTTAAAGCTTCTGTGGTTAAAAATCCTGTACCCTCTGATAAAGAGGCTAGGGCTTTGGATAGGTGGGGTAAGAAAGTATATACTTCTTCCACTCTAGCCATGAGGGCGTTGAATTGTCAGTTTCATATGCTGAAATATCAAAATTATCTCCTTTCACAATTGAAATCTAAGGTGGATGCTTTGGCGGAAGGTATTGAGTGTAAAGAATTGCTGGATTTGGTTCATGTGTCTGAACAAGTGGGTAAGCATTCTTTGCAGTGTGGTTTTGATGCGGTTCAGGCCTCCTCGAGGGTGGCTGCTACTAGTTCTGTTCTTCGCAGACATGCCTGGTTGAAGGATCAGAATTTAGCTGAGCATGTTAAGACTAGGATTTTGGATGCTCCTTTACAGTCCGATGTGTTGTTTGGACCGCCTGTGGAAGCAGTTTTAAAGAAAATGGAGGACAAAGCTAAGTCTATGCAGACTGTTAAAGATTTTTGCAGGTGCAGCCTCCAAGTTTAGTAGAAATTGGCCTGCTAAGGGGTGGACATATCCTGCTTATGGTTCCCAGTCTAGGGGTAGGTCTAGACGTGGTAGGGGCAGGGCTCAAGGTTAGGGCTAGATCAGACAGTTCACCTGCTCAGACTTCTGGTGAGGGCAGGGGTCAGTCCTTTCGTAAGCAGAACCAATGACCTGCCTTTTCAGCTGCCAGTGGACTCGCCTGGCAGCTCCTTTGGGAGGAAGATTGTCTCTTTTCAAAGAAAATTGGGATTTAATCACTCAAGACAGATGGGTGCTGGATATTATTCATCACGGTTACAGATTTTATTTCCACACAATGCCCCTTTCAAAGGCATGCCAGATGTTCCTCCTCCACAAAGAAAAGAGGCTCACAAGCAAGTTTCTCAGTTACTCCAGATAGGGGCCATTCAGCCAGTCCCTGTATCAGAAATTTATTCTCGCCTGTTCCTAGTACCAAAGAAGGGGAACACGTGGAGACCAATTCTGGATTTATCTATCCTCAACACTTATCTGGACATTCCCAAGTTCAAGATGTTGACGTTACAGCAACTGTTACCTCTGCTGGGCAAGGATCACTGGATGGTAACTTTGGATCTCAAGGAAGCTTACCTTCATGTGCCTATATGCAGAAAGTATCTTTTCAACTGGAGATTTTCATTATCAGTTCTCTGCATTGCCCTTTGGCTTATCTACTGGAGTATTCACAAAGGTTCTGGCTCCAGTGATAGCTTACTTCAGGCTTCGAGGCATTCAAATCTATCCTTACTTGGACGACTGCCTGATTCTGGCTCAAGAAAAGGAACACCTTCTACAGCATCTGGAATATGTCATAGCAGTGCTAAGATGCCTAGGGTATTCTGTGAACGAAATAAAGTCCAGTCTAGTACCCTCTCAAGACATGTGCTTTCTGGGTGTGAGACTGAATACAGCAGCTCAGATGGCCTTTTAACCCCGGACAAACAAAAGAGTCTGTCACTTTACTTCCATCAACTATCTCATCAGTCCGTGCTGACTGCAAGGACAGTCCTTCAAGCATTAGGGTTCATGGCATCTTGTATTCTGGTGCTTCCCAATGCCAAACTGCATATGAGGAAGCTGCAATGGTATCTCAAAATGTATGGACACAGCACTGCCAAGATTTGGACACTGTCATTCAAATAATACCTTGCCTTCAAAAGGAATTCTTGTGGTGGGCTCAGGAATGTCACCTAAACAAGGACTCTCTGTGACCCGCCAGAGGCGAGTCAGATTTTAACGACAGATGCCTCGGACACTGCTTGGGGAGCTCATCTAAATGGAAAGTGGATACAAGACAAGTGGCCTGCCAGACTACAGCATCTACATATCAACATGAAGGAGATGTTAGCAGTCCAGTTTGCATTGATGGCGCTCAAGGAGTTACTTCTTCCAGGGCAGGTGTTGATTCTGACAGACAACACTACTGTCATGTGGTACATCAACAAGCAAGGGGAACACATTCTTATCCTCTATGCAGGCAAGCAATGATTTTATGGGAGATCATGCTAAGCCTGCAACTGACTCTTCAGGCAAGGTTTCTGCCAGGAGCACAGAACTCCTAGCAGATGTATTAAGCAGACAAATCATGGATCCCCACGAGTGGAAACTGGATCTTCATGTATTTCAGAAATTGACAGTGTCATGGGGAACTCCAGACATAGATCTGTTCGCTTCTCCACTAAACCACCAGCTGCCAAAGTATTGCACAAAGGGGTTTCATCACACAGCTTGGAAAGTGGATGCTCTGTCTTTCAGTTGGAAAAACCTTCATGTCTATGCCTTTCCACCTCTACCTCTTCTTCCAAAGGTATTACTAAAGGTCAGACAAGACAGGCCAAGGATGATTTTGATAGCTCCAGATTGGCCTCGGCAACACTGGTACCTACTTCTAAGGAGTCTTGTAAAGAAGCCTCCATGGCCTTTACCTCTGATTCCTCATCTGTTATCTCAGAAGGACGGTCATCTGCTCAATGTCAAGCTTCAATCTCTTCATCTCACAGCTTGGCATATTCTGTGTTGAAGCACGGTAGGTCTCAGCTTCCTCAACAAGTTTTAAATGTGATTATGGAAGCTAGAAGGCCTAGTACTAGGAGAGTGTACAAAATGGAAGAGATTTTATTTTGGAGTACAGCAAAGAATTTGGAGATTTCAGAGCCTAATTTGAGTGTGGCTCTTCAATATCTTACTGAATTATTGGACAAAGGTTTGTCCTTCTCTTCCATAAAGATTCATGCTGCAGCAATTTCAGCTCACTATGATTGTGACCCACCTTTGTTTTCGCATCCTTTGTTCAAGCAGTTTCTTAGAGGGGCAAAGAATATAAGACCCCACGAGAGCTCCTACTCCTGCTTGGGATCTCAATTTTGTGTTGGAAAAACTTACTCTACAACCTTTTGAGCCTGCAGCTACTGCTGAATTGAAATATTTGTCATGGAAGACTGCTTTTCTGTTGGCTATTACTTCTGCAAGAAGGGTGTCTGAGTTGCAGGCCCTTATGGCAGTAGAGCCCTTTTGGTTTTCCATAAGGACAGGGTTTCATTACGCACTAATCCTTCCTTTATGCCGAAGGTGGTTTCTAGTGTGGCTTTAAACCAAACTATTCATTTGCCTACGTTTTTGCAGATCCTCAAAATAAAGGGGAAAAGATTTTGCACACTTTAGATGTACACAGGCAATTGCTATTATTTGAGCAGGACTAAAGATTTTAGGCAGTCTCAGCAGTTACTTGTTTCTTTTGTTTTGAGTTCACAGGTCAAGCTTGTGACAAAACTAACTATTTCTAGGACGATTGTCTTTAGCATTGCATTTTGTTATTCCCATCATGGCAAAGAGGTTCCAGCTGGGATTAGGCGTCATTCCACTAGGGCTACTGCCACTTCAACAGCATGTCTAAGGGGTGGCAACTAAGGATATTCTGGAAGCAGCTACTTGGAGTTCAGTGCATACTTTCTCTAGGCATTATCACCTGCCTATATACTCTAAGACTAGAGCTGGTTTTGCCACAGCTGTTTTACAAGGCATGTTGTCAGCTCCTGCTACTTTATAATTTGCCAGCCTCCCTTACCTCTGCTTTGGGATTCTACCCAATAGTCAGGACTGCAGCAAGGGAAGACTAAGAACATAGTACAGTTTTGTACCTACCATAAATGTAGATGTTCGAGGATTCCCTTGCTGCAGTCCAACTCCCTCCTTCCCTGTGTGTTTCTCGGTGGTTGTGTAGGTGAGTTTACATGCTTATATTTTTTGTATATATATTACTGTATATTACTGTATATATTGTACATGTTTATTGGTGCAGGTTGTTTTTGGGACTTGTCTTTTTGGGTCTTCTGACATCTGGGGCAAGAAAAGACTGAGGAAATGACGTCGGTCATGCGCATTAGTACCCTGACGCAGCGCCATGACCGACGTCAGCCTTATACTCTGGTATTCGGGCCGACTGGGACGCGGACTATACCCAATAGTCAGGACTGCAGCAAGGGAATCCTCGAACATCTACATTTATGGTAGGTACAAAACTGTACTTTTCTTCTTTGTATTTTTAATTCATTAAGAATTATAGTGAACGTTTATAAGTTCCAAATGGAATCTTCGCCAGTTTTGATATTAACCATGTATACGCAGACCAATCGATCTTGCAAAGCCTTTCTTCCACTGGCAAGATCCTTCAGGCTCATTTTGCGCCTCTTACTTGTGCCTGAAAGCCTTGGGATGCATGGCAATGATTGTTCACATAATTCCAGTGCCAGATATTATATGAGAGTATTGCAGCAGATGGTGGAAGTTCAGTGCAGTCAGTTGACGAATTCCATGTTCAAGCTGGTAATGTAAAGGAGACTTGCATGTTTCACTTTAATTGGTAGATGCACACCCCAAATTTAATTCTAATCAGTTCCTTTTTAATCCCTGTTCTGTCAGTGACTGTCACCATGGATATGTCTGCACTAGTGTGGGGCAAAATGAAGGTTTATAGTTCGGCGAGTATGGGCACAGAGGTCAGTCTGAATATCAGCATTCTAGAGATGAAAACAGGTCTTTCAGTATCACATGCCTTGAGGTGCAGTTGCCATCCTTACTGAGAATATTGCTGTGCTTTGGTATGTAAAGAAGCAGGGGTGGGGATTCACTTCCATCCCCTCTGTTAAAAAGCAGTGATGCTGTGTCCAGGAATAGCTTTCTGATAGCCAGTCATATCTTAGGGAAAGCCGTTTCCTTAACATGCAGGCTCAATTGCTGTTTACTTATACCATATGAATAACATGGAAACTCTTATGTTCATGTTTAGGTACTAGGCAATCAGTCTGCTGACCATTACAAGCCTAGCCAAAAAATCTTGTTCAAGAATTAACTGTAGCCTCAAGGAGGGAGAGGGTAGACTGGGGGAGAATTTGAAGCTGCCCATCCAATTATCTAGGTTTTCCTTGAAGATTGCGATGGTACTACTCTGCTCACCATGTAGTGCAAGTTTGTTTCAGAGCCAAGGGATACATTGGGATATGAAGTTATCATGCCAACATTCCTTTAACCACGTATTTTGAGGTACCATTAGTTCTGTGAAGGAGGTCAAATAGGATTTTCTTTCATGGCTCAAATGGCCTGACACAGATCTCCATGGAGGAATCTGTAAGAGACTGAGCATAGAGAAAGGACTGACTGACTGAGATGAAAACTAAGAATTTTGAGGCCACTGATCTTTTTTAATTACGAATCTCTGAGGTCTTTCAAGTTGTGTGATATGTTTAGACAAATGTATGCCAAAAGGTGCATTATATTCAACATTAGTCAAATAAAAGGCTTTCTTAACTGCTGGGGAGACATTATGATCAAATGATAAAGAATTGTCAGCAAAATACAACAGTGTCTGGTTTGAGGGATGCATCACCTATATGGTAAGTTAAACTGTTTTGTTTAGCAAATGAACTACGTCACATTTTTTGCATTCAGTTTGAGACCATTGTCCTTGCACCAGTTGTTAACATGGTCTGGCTCATGTTGAAGCAACTGAACCAGTTGTAGTTCGAATAACAACACCCAGTTTACAGTCATCTACAACCATAAGCCAGGATTGCTGGACTGAAGGTTTAGGAAATAAATGCCAAATATTGGCCCAAAATTGAGCCCTGCGGTACACCACTGCTAACCTTTCTGCTTTCAGAAGTGGCACTTACAAATCTAACTATGTGGGTTCTGTCACACAACAAATTAGCTATCCACCACACAATATAAAGATTTATATTCAAATTTACAAGTCTATGAATAATGCTTGCATGGGGAATAGTGTCAAAGGCCTTGTCCAGGTCTAGATCTAGCTGTATGCACTGCATAACCACTATCAACTGCTTTGGTTACTTTCTCAAAGAAGTTATGAGATTAAAGAGGCAGGACCTTCCATTAGCAATGTCAAATTTAAGAGGCTCCAGGGCTAAGAGATTTTCAACGTCCAAATCAATGAGGTCTGAAATAATGCACTCCATAGCTTTACATATGAAGCTAGTGAAACTAATGAATCTATACTTATCAGGATCTATGGTTGGTAATAGCACTACAGTTGCTGTTTCCCAGGCGTCAGGAATGTAGCAAGTGGAGAGGCTTAGAGTAAAGAGGTTATGCAGGGGTTTAGAAAGTCCCTGTTTAGCACTGATAATTGGCAAGTGGTAAGTTGTTAGAGTCCATGGATGAAGTATCCTTGATTTTTGGGAGTGCAGAGAGACCTTGTTCCACAGTAATTAAAGGGTGTGATTGGGATTGTGTAACCAGTGAATAAGCTTTAACTGTGGGCAGAATAAACTATGAATTAAATTTGTTAGTTTGGATATTAGTGATTTCCCTTGGGTAAGAGAGTGAGGTATTATTGTGGAATTGTTCCAAACATTGTTGGTTGTTAGTTCTTAACTTCCTGACATAAAGAAAATTTTTTTTGTTATTTTTGGTTTCACTGTCTATTTTAAGATGTCCTGCCATATCACTGCTGACATATTCATAACATGTGGGATCTCCTGCCAAAGGTAGCCCAGCGTCCAGCCAGTATGTCAAAGCCTTTACATCTTCCTAGTATAATATTAATTCATACAGTCACATGTGGTATCAACCAAAAGAACAGCAATACCATGTAAAACTAAGAAATGTTTATTGTTAATACAAGTTGAATGCTTTCATTCTACCATAGGAACTTCTTCAGAACAAATAATCTAAAGCACTATTTCATGAATCATATAAATTGGTAAAAAACACCTACCAATTAAACTTCCTTGTTAAAACAAACCAATAAAACAATGTCAGATCTCAAAGGTCCATGAATACTAAATAATCTCAGAACTTTTTAAAGGTACAGACAGTATAAAATATGTATCAGACTTCCAGTTGCTTTAACTTCAATATTGCACTGATGGAACATGCATCATTTAACCCAGGGAGACATGTAGCATCAGCAATAATTGCCACTGTAGTTCTTTTTTGCCCAAAAGTTCATTAACAGTATAACCCCTTAGATCATTCACCACCTGTTCAGTGATGGTAAATTTGAAAGATTGTATAGAAAATTCTGCAATTTATCTGTATATGGCATTAGTATTCTTACATTTCCCAAGATCTGACAGATGTTCATAAATTCTGCCTTTCAGTTTCCTAGAGGTTTTGCCTATATAAAAAGCTGGACATGTGTTACAACATGCAATAGAGACAACTTGTTTCGACTCACAAGAGAAATGCCCATTAATACGTATATATGTACCACATCTAACTGTGACCTGCTCTCCTACCAAAATGCTTGAGCACTGAGAACACCAACCATATTTGATCATGCCTTTTATCCTATTTAGTAATAGTTACATTACATTCTAACATTTTTTTGAAGGATGTATCCTTTTTATAAACAATATGCGGTCTCTCCCCTATTTTTTTTATTTAATTCTTGATCCAAGGAGAGGAATATCCAATTCATTTCTTTTTTAGACAATTGAAAATGGCCTATCTAAATTATATTGATAAATAACTTATGCTGATTAATGTCCTGCATTCTCAAAGTTTCGCTAAAAGTGCGACCCGCCTTAACATTATTTGTATGGGTGTCAACAGGTATATTAACATCCAGAATGGGTATATAAAAACATGCCTGTCTTTTTGTAATAACGTCTTCCTTAATTTAAAAAAAAATGCTTTTGGGTAGTCCTGGTAAACATGTCCAGAACATTTTCACATTATTTAAGGATAGCTTGGGTACCCGTAATCATCCTTGCCATTCTCAAGAGTTGGCCCTTAACCATAGCCTTTTTCTGATGTAAAGGATGCTTAGGACATATCCTCACAAATTGATACTGAATGATGGGGTGTCTTCCAGGAACTGATCCAGTTGTGGGGAACATCTCAAATGGATCTGCTCATCTCCTTTCAAAACAGGCAACTAAACAAATTTTGCACCAGGGCTTCTTGCAAGCAATCCTGACAAGTTGATGCATTTTCATTCCCTTGGAAGGAAGTGCTCCATTATGCTTTTCCACCCTTCCCACTGATATGCAGGTTAATTCTGAAAATTCAGAAGGATTCCCCAAAAGTCATTGGGTAGTGACTCTCTTTTGGCCTAGGCAACATTGGTTCTCCCTTCTTATGAAATTCGCCAAGAGTGATTATCACAACCTTCCTCATGGCCTGGATCTACTCACACAAAACAGGAGGAGTTTGATATACACCACACACAGTCAGCTTCAGCTGGCTTGTCTGGCTGACATGCAGCAGGTAATAAAGGAGGCAAGAAAGTCTCCTACCAGAAAATTATATATTGGTAATTGAAAGCAATTTTCTTGTCTGTGCTTAGGGCCCATTAGGGATGTTGTACCACTAGTGCTCAAATATTATGAGAGTTGCTTTCCTCTGGCCTCTATTATTCATCGTCATCTTCCCATAGATCCTCCTATATCTTTTCTCTTGTGAAACAGCTACTGAAAGGAGGGTTTAGACCTGACATCTCCTCATAAACATGTTGTTCTTCCTTGGGATCTCAGCTTTGTGCTGTAAAAATTGACTACGTCACCCTTTGAACCTTCTCTTTAATCTGATTTAAGGTTCTTGACTTGGAAAACTGTAGTCATCATTGCTTTGCATCTGTAAGAAAAGCATCTAAGTTGCAAACTCTAATGGTGGTTGAACCCTTCATCATATTCTACAGAGATAGGGTCACATTAAGAGAAACTCCTTTTTTAAGCTGATTTCAAAGATTACTTTGAATTAAGCTGTCAGTCTCCCAGTTTTCTACCCAGAAGCTAAAACTCAGATCAGGGAGAAATTATTCTGCATACTCTGCACATACATAAGCAACTCTTGTACTATCCTGACAGAACTAAGTCCTTTAGAAGATTAGAAAAAATGACCATCTATTTATTTCTAATCCAGGGGCAAAAAGGGATGTCCTGTGTCTAATCACACATTTTCCAGGTGGTTGTTCTCAGCTATTGCTTTTTGTTATTCCTGCCATGGCAAAACCATTCTAAGCATTATTAAAACATATTGTACTAGAGCTGCGTCTTCTTCTATGACATACTGGAAAGGTGTAGACTCGAGAAACAGTCTTGATTCAGCTGCATTGTCCTTCAGGCTTAGTTTTATGAGTCATTACAAACAATTCCTTTTCTGAGTCCAAGCATAACTTTTCTAGGACATTCTCCAGGGGCTCCTGCATCCTTCCTCCTCCCAGGTTGGATAAGATTTTGTAATCAACCCATATAGGCTAAAGGCTACAACAGTATTTGGAATAATGAAGCTAATACAGTTGCGTAAGTTGCACTCACTCCTAACAAAAGATGTTTGAATTCCTCACTGCTGCAGTAGCTGCACCCACTTTCCATCCCCTTACACTTGCATATAGTTGTAGTTAGAATATAAAAAGGGTTGTGTATGTTTTCCTGCTTTGTGCTTCTTTGTTATTGTTTATTTGGTTCAGGATTATTGGGCTATTCTCTCTCTCTCTCTCTCTCTATGGGCAAAAAGTCCTGAGGACATCTTTATTCTGACTGCTGATTTACCTACTTGAGGCTGGCTAGTCAGCAGCGTGAAATGGGGCAGAGCTTTGTGAAGCTGATTGATTGTTGTTTCATAGGCAGGAAAAATGCCCTTATAGCCTAAAGGCTACTGCAGCAGTGAAGAATTTGACCATCTACTCTAATGGGTAAATGCATCTTACACAGTGTACTTCTGAGACATTATTACATATGAAAGAAAATTTTCAGTGGGAATAGAATGAAATTCCTATTGCACAGAAAATGTATTATTATTTGTTACAAGTGGATATGCTGAAGTCAGTATTTGTGTCTCCTATTTTGCCTGCTTAAGAGAATGTTTTTCTTTATACTTCTGGTTTATCTGACAGATAACCTTGTTCCCCCAGGAAGTCTGATTGGTCATATGTGTTACCTCAGACTCATATGTATTTGTTTCCTAACCATATAGCAGATCTGGCATTGATTTCCCTGTCTAAACCTGCTTCTGCTAAACAGGTTGATTCTGCTAACTCCAATCCCTCTGACTAAGCATGTTTTAAAATGTGCTTATGATACTGCTGCATCTAGATCAGTAATAGAAAATTTGCTTGGTTTTATTCTTAAAGCATTAATAAATATGTTAAGGCTGAAAGTTTAATTCCTCCCTTAAACAAGGAAGTTCTGTTTGGTCCTTTTGCAACTGAAGTGCTCAAAATGTGCACTGAAAGTGAAAGCTGACTGAGAGAATTACCCAAAATTTTCAACCCTCCTTTATTAGTTATATAAAAATTTCCCTTTGTCATTAGCTGAAGACTTTAAAAACCAATGGCAAGAAGGCTCCAGAAAGAAAGAAAAAGCCTCCAAAACTCAAGGGCAGTTCTTCCAGTCAGCATGCATATTCATTGGCTCCCCTCCTTCACACTGACTCACTCTTCTGTGACCTGAATCTTCATCATCCCTTGTAGCACCAGATTATTTCTGACAAATAGCTTCTGAATGTAATTCAGGAGAGCCACACTTGGCAAAGGAATTATTCCCGCCTTTTCAGGGGATTCCTCATTGCCCAATAAACCAAGTCTCTATTTCCTCTAATTCTGCATCAAATGTAGTTACAGTATCTGTCTGCCAGACGGAGAAAGGATTTTATTCAAAAAGTTTTCAGGTACCAAAAAGGGAAGAACTTTGGGGCCTGTGCTGGACCTTTCCTTTCTAAATCTTTTAGTCAAAATTCCAAAGTTCAAAATTGTATCCCGTTAGTATATTCACTAGATTTCATGGTAAAGCCAAACTTAAAGGATGCTTACCATCACATTCCCGTTAGCAACACTTACATTTTTTTTTTTTTTTATGTCTGGCTTGCATTATCAGTTCTGTCTTACAATTTGGACGCTCCTCTGCAATAAGGGTATTCACAAAGTATCTGGCTCTAGTAACTGCTTTGTGGAGACTTCAGGGCAATCATATATTTTCATGTTTGGACAGTTTGGCTTATCTTTGTAGACTCTCTTTTTTCTGTTGCAAGAAAGTCTGTAGCATCTGTTCAGAATCCAGTCAGTGTACAAAAATCAACTCATCCCTTCCCACAGAATTGTTTTCCTGGGATGACTGTTAGATTCTAGACTGTCATTAGTTTGTAGACCTTTACATATCAAAATACCCACCAAACTGAGTTCTAATCCCAACTTTACATATATGACGTATCTTAAAATCTAGAATGGTTTAATAACAGTACACAGCTATGCTGATAAAGTTATGGCATCAGCACTTGATACATGTCTTGGATGTTCCTTAGGAGACTGGGGGTGTAATGGTTAAGGTGTTTACCTCACAGACATAAGGTACAGGGTTTGATTCTCACATTTGAATGGGAAAATTGGCTAGGTTTAAAATGGACCACAGGAGTAGCTATCCTGGTACTTAACCTGTGAATCTAATTATTAGTCTAGATAGATTGCATTGTTCATCAGCTTAACTTTCATTTAATAATTTGCAGATGTTTTCATCATACCTCTCAAAGTACAGAATTGCCAAAAGGAACGAAGGCCTTTGAAAGTTAGGGACATCTAATTTGCTTAAAATTTGAATATGAAATAGCACATCACTTCCCACTTCCAGTAGGAATGTGGGGTACTACTCAAAAACACGTTTAAAAAACAGAAAGTACAAAATGATGGAAACATAAAAGGCACATGTCAAAGAGGCAGTATAGAATCTGTAGACTTTAATGAACTGTATTGCAAAATTGTATCACACAAAGAGAGATGTAAGATACTTGTCCTCTTTCTTTAAATTGTTGTTGCCACGTGTATGTTGCTCACTTAGTGTGGTTTTCTGTATGTTAGACACCTTAAAAATCACATGCAATTAGGGGAAATTCAGAAAATGGTAAATAAAACCAATAGAGACATACCTCCAAAAATAGTGACATCCTGTGTCTGGGTAAATCAGGCCTGAAAATATGAATGCTCCTGTAAAATAGGGATAGTTGAGAGGTCTGATTTCATCGGCTTTTCAATGTACTTTTTTTACTAGGCATGGGGTTTAACTTTCTTTTTTTTTTTCTTTATCGATTTTAATTTAAATCCACTAATTTATTTTCAGTATCTTCCTGCTGTTTTTTTTCTTTTGTTCTTCTTTTGGGTTTTATAGAATTTCAGCTATGTATATGATCTGCACTGATCATACTCATTGCGCTGGGTTTTTATATTTCTTTTTCCATAGCTTACTTTTTATCGTAGGAATTGTATTTATCTTACTGGTCACTTTGGTTTTCCACCCTTCCATTTCCTGACTTGTACTGTGTAATTTTATCTGGCTTTCTTTTATTTAAAATGTACAGATAATATATTATACAGATCAACTACTTGTCATTTGCCCCTTTTTCCCTCCAAAGCTGTCTTAGTCTATTATAAGATCATATCTGAGGCAAAAAATTTTAAAGAAACATTGAGCAGGTTGCTGTCATATCAGAGCTAGATGTCCTAAGGTTCTGATACTTAATCCTGTATTGGTTTACATTGGTCCTTGTAATGGGGTGAAACCACAGCTGGCACATAGGGCATCAGTGCTTCGTGTTTTTTTTTGTTTTGTTTTATAACAAGAAACATCTTTATTAAATTGTCATGCATGACATAGGCAATGTTAAATTTATATAAATGAAAATAAAACATAGCGACACAATCTCAGTTGAAAACGTTATACATTCGAAACCATGCCGACACAACTTTAGCTGCAAACATTATACATCACTTTAAACGTTTCCAGTCTTTGTTAGTCAACCATTACATAGCTAAGCTCAATCAAATCCTCCCTGCTTTTAAACCTTGTTCCTCCTCTGCATCTACTGATCCTATATATCATTCCTTCATGTTGTATAGATTAGTCTCCGTTACCATTAGAAACAGATAGGTGGAACCTACTTTCCCAGGTTTTCTATGTGGGTGCTGTGCATAATTGCTAGATCCATCTGCAACAATGTAAGGATGGTTGCCACTATTTCTTGGTAGACCATTGAGTTGAAACAGATCAAGGCGAGTTTTACAAATTTGTTTGACTACGTCATGGGTACAGGAGCAATCTATGGGTGTTTTCTGTTCAACCGTCTACCCACAAGTTGTATGATGTTCTTGCAGGAGTTTATCAATTTCCTGTTCTTCTCAGTGCTGTTATTCACAATGACTGCCTCTTAGGTATTTTAATATCAGGACTGATGAATAGTTGGTGGCTTTTTTGAAAGAACTTCTATGTATAATGAAGGAAGAAAGTTTTGCTCAGGAATGTCCACTGTCACCCTTTAATGTGAAGTAGTTTACTTCATTTGGTCTTCAACCTGTGGGAATACGGATCCGTATTGGATCTGAGTCGGCAAATATTACTAGCATCAGCTCCGAGCTCTAGACTCCTCCCCTTACCCATAATACACTTCAACTGCCTTCCATCCCCAGATCTTGTTTGCCACGATTTGCTTATACATAGTGTCTTCTGAGCTCCAGCTAGCAGTGGGTTATTTAACTACTGTAAGTAGAAAGCTTTCACTTTTTTCATCAGTCTAGATTAGTTAAGGTACCCCTTCTCCCCTCCCATCACTTTGGCATTGAGTGTTAGTCTGGTTAGGTAGATAGAGTAGTTTGTTCTGTGGTGCCCCTTCCCCCTTAGTGTTGTCTGTAGACTAGTGTGTGTGTGTGTGTGTGTGTGTGTGTGTAAGTTCAAGAAAGTATTTGCCTGTCTTTTTTCTAAGGCTTTCTTTCTTCACTTAGGATGGCTGAAAACCTTGTGTTTAAGCACTGCACAGAGTGTGGCCATAAGCTCTCCCCAGCAGATGGCCACACTCTGTGTGTGTGTGTGTTGTGCTTGGGTGTGGCCCACCTTAGTGTGGATTGCTCCTTTTGTTCGGGGTTCAACCTCCGAGCTTTAAAGGATAGAAAGGGCAAGTTGGCCCTCAAAAGTCTTCTTCCTCCTACTGACTCTCTTTCCTCATCTTCAGATTCAGTCACAGTGGCTGCTGTGACTGCCTTTCCCTCCTCTTACTTTGGTCTCTCCTCCCTCCCAGACTGGGACTCAAACTCCTGCATTTAAGCCTGTTGTAGTGGAGCAGAAGAGAGGTAGAGTAAGGGAGAGAGAGTCGGAGACGAGGGAAAAGCGGAAGAGGTCCCCGGATGGGAGATAGGAAATTATCCTTGGGATCACATCAGTCACCCTGCTAGACAGGGGTCCATGGAAGTAAATATTGTGGGAAGAAATATCCAGGGAATTGTTATGGCTAGGCTTGTATAGGCCGTAGGGCCAATAGCGTAGTACCAACCTATGAACCTTGCTTCTCCAAACAAGTCAGCATGGATCCGTGACTCCCCTTGGCTCCAATCTCCGAGGTTCTCCCCGGAGCTGGAGGAGGCACGTCCAGTCTCTCGGGCCTCAGTTCCCCAACCTGCCAGGTCGGAGTCCATGGCCTCGTCATGGACAACCCGCTGCTGTAGATCAAATGATGAGGCGCTTTATCCGTACACAGATCCAGATGGGGGTCTTGACAGCCCCCCTCCTTCTGGAGGGGGGGAACTCGCTTCTTTTCTTTCAACTCATTTCTCCTTCTCCGATCCGACCTTCGGCTTCGGAGTACTTGGATCCGAGGTTGGCTTTGGTCAGGGGGTCGACGCCGACAGCTGCCTGGAGCATTTCAGATTCGACCAGTTCGGATCCGAGCAGCTCTCTGACCTGGAGCTTGGGTGTTGGATCCGAGGGAGTGGAACCTTTTCCATCGGCTCTGACTTTGTCGGGCCAGGTCCCCTCCGTAGGAGCTCCGTCTACCTCGGGCCAGGCTCCAATTTTCACGTTGGACCCAGGGAGACCGGCTTCCTTATTAGCTACCCAGGAGGTCCGCTCTCCTTCGACCTTCGATGTGGTAGAAAGGGTCCTCTCTGTCAGATAGAGACCCCTGACTGCCCCCTCGGACTCTTCCCAGACCCCCTCGGCTCTGTATACGGTCCCCATTGTCTAACTAGAGGGACAGCCCATGCTTGAAAAGCCCCAGACGGTTCCCCCCCGACGAACAGATGGCTTGCGAGTGCCTCCCCCGGAGAGCCCCACCGGAGATATGCCTCGCAAGCATACATGCAAGCAGAGGCACTTGGACTCCCCTGAGTCCCTTACTGAGGACACAGATTTAGATGATGAAGAGGGTTCCCCAAGATCACCTTCTGATGATGTATCGTTTGGAGACATCATGGAGATCCGGCGCCAGCGGGGAGGCTGGTCTGCCCCCAAGCCCTGTTCTGATGAGTCTGTTTTCCTGGAGGCTTTCGTCACGGGCCTGTCTACTTCCTGGGTTTCCCCTCCCATGGATCCTTTAGTGGATTTGGTCACCTCGCGGGCCTGGAAGGAACCAGACACCATGGAGCCTATCCCCAAGCAACCCAATAAAGTTTTAAGCCCCCCCCCCCATTGACAGGCCATCCTGGAATAAGGGCTCCCTTGTGGATGCCATGGTGGTAGCAGCAGTCACTAAGAAGGAGCTTGCTCAGGAGACTTCCTCGGTCCACCCTCCTGACCGGAAGTCACGGATGACGGACCGTATAGGGAAGCGGGTGTATGCTTCAGCTGCCTTTTCGATCAGGGCGCTGAGTTACTTGGCCCATGTTACTAGACTCCAACGCGTCCTAGTAAAGGAGCTGGAGGAGTCTCCCCCCAAGTCCATGTTGCAGGAGGACAAGGCTTCGTTTTCCGAGAGAATGGCCACTCTCAAAGCAGTTTCAAATACGTCCATGCGACTCCTCTCCCATGCTACGGAAGGAGTGGCTAGGGCGCCTGGGTCCGGCGTGTCCATGAGGCATAAAATTTGGTTCAGGTTGTGTCAGTTTTCCGAATTCTTTAAGGCATCTTTGCCAATGCCCCTTATGACTGTTCTACACTCTTCGGTAAGACCATCAAGGAGACACTAGTCCAGAGTGAGAAGGATGGGAAGACACTGTCTGCCATCAGAATCCGCTTCTCTAACCCTCAAAGGTCTTTTTCTCAGAACCAGAGAGGGCAAAAGAAGATGTGGTTCCAGAAGTCTCGGTATTCCCAGGACACTCAGGACTCTTCTTCTCCAGAGGCAGAGGGGGACAGAATGGATGCCGGCCCAGAGGCAGAGGGGGTCCGCGGAACTACGGGTCTCGAGAACCGTTCTCAGACAGACCCGGGCAACAACCCTGAGGGGTTACCCGACTGCTCTACTCTGGAGGCAGTCGGGGGACGATTGTCCTTGCACCCAGCAGCATGGGAGTCCATAACAACGGACCGCTGGGTGCTTCAAATCATATCCAGAGGATATTCTATCCCCTTCGTGGGTTACCCCATATCTCTCAGATGCCTCCCAGACTTTCCACCCACGCAAAGGGAGGCAGCAGCACAGGAAATTTCCAAGCTGCTGGTAAAATGAGACATCGAAACCATCCCCCCATATCAGTCTGGATCAGGCTTCTACTCCAGGTTCTTTTTGGTGCCAGCAAAAACGGGCAACTTAAGGCCCATTCTGGACATCTCTACCCTGAACCTGGCTGTTGCCAAAGAGAAGTTCCGGATGGTCATGCTACAGTCCATCATGCCGTACCTGCAAGAGAGTGACTAGATGTGCTCGTTAGACCTTCGGGATGCTTACTATCACATAAAAATGCACAGAAGCTTCAGGAGGTTCCACTGCTTCCGGCTAGGAGTCAATCATTATCAATTTTGAACCCTACTGTTTGGTCTCACCACAGCCCCCAGTGTGTTTACCAAAGTGATGGCAGTTGTAGCGGCTCACCTGAGGCTTCAGGAGATTCAAGTCTTTCTATACCTGGACGATTGGCTCCTCACTGCTCCCGCCAGGCATCTACTTTCCCAAACCAGGGATTACTTTCTGACACTTGCCCTGAGTTTGGGTATTACAATCTACACATCCAAATCTCTTCTAGATCCTGTAGAGGTGATAGACTACATTGGTGCCAGGATAGATGCACTTCAGTGCAAAGTATTCCTGACTTCGGAGAGAGTTCTAAACCTCAGGATGCATGTCTCCCTGATCTACCATTCTCACCTCCCTTTGGCGGAATCAGTGTTGAGGGCCCCTGGCTCGATTGCAGCAACCAGAACTCTTCTTCCATGTACTCTGCTACACATGCGGATTCTTCAGTGGATTCTAGCGGTTTAGTGGTTCCTGTTGGAACTGCCATTAACTTATCCTGTCCACCTAAGTCAAGTGTGTCGGTTGTCCCTCATACGGTGGATGAGATCTCCGGACATTTTGGAGGGACGACCCTTTGTTCCAGCCCCGGCCCAAACCATAGTGACCATGGATGCCTCCCAACCCGGGGGGGGGGGCATTGTTCGGGAAGGACAGTCCAAGGCCTGAGGTCCCCCATAGAGACCAGCCTGCATATCAGTGTCCTAGAGATGAGGGCGGCCCTTCTAGCATTGCAAGCCCTTCATACATTTCTTACTCTGGGGACAATTGCCATTCAGTCAGACAACATGTCAGTAGTCTGGTATATCAGCAAACAGGGAGGGACCAGATCTTTACCCCCTTTGTCGCGAGGCCATGAGAGTGAAGCAATGGGTGATCTTTACCAGTCGCTTTCTCATCTCAACGCACATTCTGGGATGGTCCAACATCCTAGTGGACAGGCTAAGTCAGACCATTCTGATGCCTTACAAGTGGTCTCTGAATCTGTCAGTAGCTGAAGAGATCTTCAGAGAGTGGGATCAACCTTGCTGCAATCTCTTTGCATCTCCTTCCAACGTGAAGTGCAGCAAGTTTTTCGCTCTGAACACCCTGCCGGGGGAGTCCCCCAGAGATGCTGTAGTTCATGCTTGGCCTCCCGGTCTTCTGTTTGCTTACCCACCAGTACCTCTCATTCAGAGGTTTTTGCAGAAAGCTTGTCGACTGGAGAGCAAGGTGATCCTCATTGCCCCATTCTGGTCTCACCAGGTATGGTTTCCCTTCCTTTGGTCTCACCTTCTAGCTCCACCTTGGATCCTAGATCCCATTCAGGATTTGATTTCACACTCCTCGGAGGTAGCCTCATCCAAGTCTGGACAGCCTGAAACTCATGGCTTGGCTGCTCCAGTTCCCGTAATTGCTAGGACTCCCAGACTATCCTCATCAGTTAGATCTATTTTGGCAGCTGCTCATAAGTCTTCAACCAGAAAGGTCTATTGCAGCAAGTGGAAAAGTTTTTCTTTCTGGGCCTCTCAGAGGAGTTTCCTTTCATGGCTCCTATTTCCACTATTCTGAATTTTCTAGCTGATATTTTCCAGCACAGAGCTAGATGTTCTTCGTATTTCACTGTTGCAGTCATTACATTTGGTTATCTGCTTGCAGTAGCCCTCAGTCGGCCTGATTAACAAAGTCTTGAGTCCTGCATCAGTTTCTGTCCCTTCTTCCATGACGTCAGGTCGGCAGGGGTATAAAACATGCAGCCGACACCATTATATCAGTCTTTCTTGCCATGCGGTGCCTGAAGCAGAAGCAGTTTGCAAGTGCCGGTCGGCTGACTCTTGAAATTTTCGTTTTTGAGTTTCAGAACTGAAGTCTTCGACTAAAGCTAAGTACCCCGTTAGGGAAACTTTTTCTTGCTCCTTACCGATCTCAGTAAAAGTTAATAATTGCATTACTTGTGGAAAGCAAAGACCTCATAAAGATTTTCATTTGTACTGTATTCCTTGCCTAGGACCTGACCACGACGTACCTTGCTGTCAGTTTTGTGCTTTATTTAATCAGCGTACTATCCGTCGTTGGTATATTTTTGCCACTAAATATTTCGGTTCTCAGTTTAATTATCCAGAAATGTCGTTGGTTAGCCATCCGACTACTGGGATTTAGAAAAAATGCAAAGATAAAGACAGAGACAGGCCGCTGAGGTCCAAAACTGCTGACGACGCTTCCCCTAAGCCAGTGGCCAGTTTGCCAGTACTCAGTGTGGCACTTTCGCAGCCCCTGATAGCCGCTACTTCTGATTCGCAGGCCTCTACCGAGACCCATTCAGAGTCCGGTATGCCGCGAGATGCTTCAGCTATGGAAGCCGTGGATGTCTCTACCTTGAATGGGTCCAGAGCCGCTGTGCAGGCACCAGCTTCTGAGGGTGTATTCAGGCCTACAGACTTGCATATTGAACCGACACCTCCTTCTTCATTTAGGCCTAAATCTCAAATCATGCCTAAAAAACCGACGCCCAGGCTGCATGCTTAGGCTTCTATGCCTAAAAAACAAATGATAAGAATGGCTGAAGATCTTATAACCCTAATCAGGGGAAGCCAACCTTCCCCTTCTAAGAGACCTAGGACTGAAGTTGTTTATGAATCATCTGACCAGGATTCTGATTTTTCTGATCCTTCTGATCTGGATTTGCCCTTATCTACTTATGAGGATTCTGATGCAGAGGACTCTGTTCCCTCTGCTTCCCCTCCAGAGGATTTTTCTTTTGGTGAAACCTTACATACTCTAAGGGAGCATTTCCACTGGGAAAGCCAGGATTTTTCTAATTCAAAAAGAGGCTTAGGGATTTCTTACTCCTGACTCAGCATAGGCCTTTAGCTATTCCTCCTGTACTAGACATTGTTGTTGATGCTTTTTCGGAATCTAGTTTGGCCCCTGATTCTTTGTCTCCTGCTCCCAGGAAACCTGACAGATATTACAGGGTTCCTGATTCACACAAGTTCCTTTTTAAAAATCCTAGTGCGGATCTAGAGACTATTTCACAGGGACCCAAGGGCATTAATGCTTCTACTGCTAAAAATCCTACTCCTCCTAATAGAGACTCCAGGGCGCTGGATAGATGGGGTAAGAAGGTTTGCACTTCTGCAACCTTGGCCATTAGGGCTTTAAACTACCAGTTGCATGTGTTAAAGTATCAGCAACATGTTATTGGATTACTTAAACAGAAAATGATGTTGATTCCTGACTGTGTGAAAATAAAGAATTACAGGATTTAATGCATTCTGCTGAACAGGTTGGAAAACATACTTTGCAATGTGGATTTGATTCATTAGAGGCCTTTTGCAGGGCTGCTGTTACTGGGTCTGTGCTCAAAAGGCATGCTTGGCTTAAGAAACAATCTTTGCCTGATCATGTTAAAGCTAAATTGCTGGATGCTCCCTTAAATCAGGACTGCCTATTTCGCAACAAGGCTGAGGAAGATAAAGCTAAATCTATACAAACTGTTAAAGATTTCTTACAAGTTCTGCCTCCTAGATTTAGTAGGCACTGGCCCTCTAAGAATTGGTCCTTTCCAGCCCCTTCCAGGTCTTCTCAAGCTTAAACCCAGACACAGCAGAAACCCCAGGTTTCAGTCCCAGGGGACACACAAGACTAAGCAGTGGGGGCTTTCTGTACCCAAATTAGGGAGAAGTAAGACCCCCATGGAAAACTGTCTCAATGACTTGTTTTTACAACTTCGAAGCACTTCCCAACTGAATGCTCCTTTAAGCGGAAAGATTGGTTTGCAGGCCAAAAACTGGGAACTCATTACCCAGGACAAATGGGTTTTAAATATAGTGTCCCAAGGATACAGATTTCACTTCCACACCTTACCACACCAAGCGGGTGGCCAGACCTACCCCCAAATCAGTGGGCATGGGGGCTATTCAGTTGGTACCAGAAGAGGAAAATGGACAAGGTTTCTATTCGAGACTTTTTCTGGTACCCATAAAAGACAATACATGGCATCCTATCCTGGACCTTTCTACTCTAAATACCATTCTGGTGATTCCAAAATTCAAGATGCTGACTCTTCACCAGCTGCTTCTTATGCTAGGCAAAGATGCATGGTTGGCAACACTAGACTTAAAAGAAGCATACCTGCACATCCCTATCAGGGAGTCTTACAGAAGATACCTACGCTTCACAGGTTCATAGGTTGGTACTAGGCTATCTGCCTGGAGGCATTTATAAGCCTAGCCAGAATGTGTTGGCTTTTGCCACCCCCTTAGATTAGTTCCCTGTGCCTGTGTCCAGCAGAGCCACTGAAGTGATCCCTGAGGTAAACTTTCTGTTTCCCATCCACTTGTCAAGGTTTCTTTTGAAGAGTTAGCGAGGAGATCTTGTTCCAAAGCATGGGAAGTCTCTGGGACAGGAATCTATCCCTCCAGCACGTCCTATTTATTGTTGTGGTGATGATTAGATCCCTACAGCGTGTGGCTCGAGGGGATAAGGTTTTCTTTAGGTGAAGCATGTCCATCAATTCTGGGTTGGACATGGCCTTGTATGTCAGGCAGAGATCACCTCTGAGTAGGCGGTATGCAACCGAGTACAACTGGAGTTTCTTCAGTCTAGCTGCATAGGGCATCTGTATGAGGCCAGTGATCCTCTTGGTGAGGTACTTCTGTGGTCTTTCCAGCTGTTGCATGTGTTTTGTAAGGTACATCCCAAATGGGACATTGTACTCTATGATGGGTCTGATGAGTGATGAGTAGAGGGGCACAATGACCTCTTTTGATCTGGATGCAAACCCTTTTGTGATTAGGTGGGCCGCGCAGAAGGATTTTCTAACCACTTTGGCAATGTGATTATCAAATGTGAGATTACTATCTACTTGGGTCCCCAGATCCCTTATTACGTCTTCCGTATTTAGAGGACTACCACCTCTGTGGCACTTTGTTTTTTTTTCCAAAGGCGATGACTGTGCACTTTTTGGCATTTAGCTTGAGGCCATGATTTTGACACCAGGTATCCGTCTCAATGAGACCCTTTTGGAGGATGTCTGTGTCAGCCGGGGAGTCACTTATAGCCCCTAGTTTGCAGTTGTCTGCGAACTCCGTCAGCCACAGTCCTCCTGTGCTTGCCTGTACCTCTGAGAAGTTTATGCCGAACAGGAGGGGTCCTAGGAATGAGCCCTGGGGAACGCCACTTGTAACCAGTTTACAGTTGGACCTAGCTCCCGCAACTCTCACCATGTGGGTTCTGTCCATGAGCCAGTTGGCAACCCATCTTGTGACGTAGGGGTTTATATTCAGGCTGGTGAGCTTGTCTATAATACCAGAATGGGGAATGGTGTTGAAGGCCTTTGTGAGGTCTAGGTAGGCTGTGTGTACTACCTTTCCCTCATCTATAGCCTTGGTAACTGTCTCAAAGAAGTCCACCAGGTTTAGGAGGCATGATCTGCCCTTAACAAAGCCAAACTGGGTAGGGTCCAGTGTTTAGAGGTTCCCAATGTCTCTGTTAATGAGTTCCATGATGATGCGCTCCATAGCCTTGCAGACCAAGCTAGTCAGGCTTATAGGGCGATAGTTCCAGGGATCTGTTGTGGCTCCACCTTTGTGGAGGCTAGCAAGCTAGGCTAGGCTAGGCTAGCTACCAAGCAGGCTACATGCACTATCAGTTCTCTGCACTGCCCTTTGGCTTATCTACTGTGCCCAGGGTATTCACAAAGTGCCTAGCTCCAGTCATTGCATTCCGCAGGCAAAGAAGTATTCAAATATATCCATACCTTGATGATTGTCTAATTCAGGCAGAAAGCCAGGACATACTTTTGAATCATCTGGCTTTTGTTCAAAGGGTACTGACTTGTCTGGGGTACACCATAAATAAAAGAAATCACACCTGTTACCCTGTCAACAAATTATATTCCTGGGAGCAAGCTTGACTACAACTTCCCAAATGGTTTTCCTCACGCCAGAGAAACGGACTCATTTGACAACCTACTTCAAACAAGTGGCCAGAAAATCCCAGTTATCTGCAAGGCAAATTCTGCAAGCCTTGGGCTTCATGGCCTCCTGCATTCTTCTAATTCCATATGCAAGGCTGCATATGAGGAAACTGCAATGGTATCAACATTCACAGGATCTAGAAGCTATGATTCCTGTCATACCTTGCCTATGCCTAGAGTTCCTTTGGTGGGCAGAGGCCTGCCACCAAAACAATGTATTACCATTCACACTACCCCCTGCCACCCAAACCCTGACAACAGACACATCAGACTATACATGGGGGGCTCACCTGGCAGAGAAGTGCATTCAGGGCAAATGGAACCCAAGTCAAATGCACCTGCACATAAATCAAAAGGAAATGTTAGCTGTACAGAATGCTCTGACAGTCTTCAAGGACCACATTCTTCCAGGACAACTAATGGTAAAGACGGACAACACCACGGTCATGTGGTACATAAACAAGCAGGGGGGTACACACTCTTACCCCCTCTGCAGACTAGCCATGGCATTGTGGAACACAGCCTTGAGCTACTAAGTGAATCTGCAAGCTCAATTCCTGCCAGGAAAACTAAATACACTGGCAGATGGACTAAGCAGAAACCTCATGGACCCACTCGAGTGGAAACTGGAACCAATGATTTTCAACATGTTGACAAGCAAATGGGGGAGCCCAGATATAGACCTGTTTGCCTTACCCCAGAACTATCAATTGGACAAATGTTGCACAAGGATTCCCCACAAACTAGCTTGGAAAGCGGAGGCTCTATCCTTCAGCTGGAAAAACCTATCAGCTTATGCCTTTCTTCCTCTGCTCTCCAAGGTACTACTAAAAATCAAACAGGACAAGCCAAGGACGATTTTAATTGCACCAAACTGGCCACGCTAACACTGGTACCCCCTCCTGCGCAGTGCACCATGCTTGGCTCCATGGCACCTGCCTCAGACTCCTTCCCTGTTGTCTCAGCAGGAGAACCAGATTCTGCACCCTCAGCTGCAAACCCTGAACCTAGCAGCCTGGCTAATTACCTAATCTCTCCTTTACCACCCCTCAGTAAATCAGTGATGGATATCGTTGTAGAGGCTAGAAGGCCTAGTATCAGAAAATCTTATGCTGCAAATTGGAAAAGATTTTGTACCTGGAGCCAGTCTCAAGGGTTGAGTGCAGCAGTGCCCAATTTACCTCAGATTCTACAGTATTTGACTGTGATGCTTAATAAGGACTTGTCCTTTTCCTCCATCAAAATTCATGCCTCGGCCATTTCAGCTCATTATAGCACAGAGTCTTCCTTCTTCTCTCACCCACTGCTCAAGCAGTTCCTCAAAGGGGCCAAAAATTTAAGGCCACCGAGGAGAGCTCCAACTCCAGCCTATGACCTTAACTTTGTCTTGGAGAAACTCACTCTTTCTCCTTTCGAGCCAGCTGCTACTGCAGATTTAAAATTCCTTTTCTGGAAAACAGCTTTCCTTTTAGCAATCACTTCTGCAAGAAGGGCATCTGAGCTACAGGTCCTTATGGCAGTGGAGCCTTTCGTCATCTTTCATGCGGACAGGGTGTCCCTCAGAACCAGTCCCTCCTTCATGCCCAAGGTGGTATCCAGTGTGGCTCTTAATCAGTCCATTCATTTGCCTACCTTCTTTCCTAACCCACAGAACAAAGGGGAACGGATTCTGCACTCCTTAGATGTGCACAGACAACTTTGATTCTACTTGGACAGGACTTCAAAGGAAATCTGAACAACTGCTGGTGGCATTTGCTGTAAGGACAGAGGGGAAAGCTGTTTCAAAGCAAACCATTTCAAAATGGATAGGCCACTGCATTCATTTCTGCTATAAGCACCATGGAAAACCTATTCCGCAGGGTGTCAGACCCCATTCAACCAGGGCTGCATCTGTCTCTACAGCCTTTATCAGGGACATCCTAGAAGCTGCTACCTGGAGTTCTGTACATACTTTCACCAAGCATTACCATTTATGTAAAACACGGACACATCCAAGGCTGGAAGTACTTTACTGTGCACAAACACAAGCGCTTTCACTTATCGCTTCTTCAGGTGTGAAAACACACCCTTTAAATACACTAATAAAATCACATGACCAAGACTCATTGAAACTAATAACACAATTAAAGAAATGCGTACAATAAAAAACAGCTGAAAATATACTAGAAATATGTAAAAAAAACAATTTATATAGATTCATCAATTAACGCTTTACAAATCTGGACTTGAGTTTTGGTCTAAGGGGAACACATTCATTAAGCCTACAGCCTGCATCTCCCCTCATCCTGACAATCCATTTTGCCTCCAATTCCTCTGTTCTTAAACGTATATCTCCTAACCTTACATTCTCCACTATTCTCCCAGTAGCTATAAACTTAAAACTGTGTGTGGAATTAGTATTAAGCACATGCTTAGCTAGAGTGTCTTTCGGCTTTTCCCGGTTGGGGTCGCCACAGCGGAACTCTGGTCCACTAATGATTGGCAGTAGATTTTTACGTGCTGGCTTGCCGGGCCTAACGCACAACCTTCAACGAAGGAACACCCATTCACGCATGTCGCCACACAGAAGACGCTCTAACTGAGAATCAAACGGGCAACGTCTAACTGTGAGGCGACAACGCTACCGCAGCACCACCACCGCAGTATGACATTAGTTTTATTCTGCTTAGAAATATTATAAATATGCTCTCTGATTTGTTCTTTGAACAATCTATCAGTTTTGCCTATGTAAACAATTTTGCACACAGTACAGTCTGCAAGATGCACTATGTGCTCACTATTACAAGTGGCAGATACATTAAAGGTGTATTCTTTCATTTGGTCAGGATGAAAAAACTTTCCACTAATGTTGAAGTACTGACAGTACTTGCATCTACCACATGGCCACGTACCAATTTTTTCTCTACTAGTAGCTGCAGATTTTGTATAACATAACCTCCGTCTCAATGACTTACTATTTCTGAATATAAATCTTGGTGTACTGTCTAAATATGGCAATAGTTCAGTGTCAGTAGTAAGGATATTCCAATGTCTGTTGACTGCATTCATATAGTCTCGAACATCTGCTGTGTAGCACATAAGGACCCTCAATTTAACATCAGATGTTATGTGGTCCTATCTCGCCTACATTCCTTACTCACGGGTTCGGAGCCGAGAATCAGCTCTGACTCAGCCAAATTTCTCTAGCACGAAGTCTCTAATTGGCTGGGCTAACCCGGTATCCCAGGATGCACCTCGCCCTAGCCCCAGATCTCGTTTGCTGCTCGTAGAGTTAGGACGTAGTCTCGCTTGGCTGTGGCTAAGTACCCTTTTAAAATACTTTTAGTATTTTAGCAGTCTTCCTTTTGACAATAGCTATTTTGATAGCTAACTTTGTACCTGAATAGTTGTTGCGTGAGGTTTTGAGAGTTTAGTGTTTTGTGGTATCCCTACTGTTTTCGCGGGCTAGGCCCGTTTAAGTTAGAGGACCTAGTCCTCTCCAGTGTGTTCCCTTGTTGTATTGTGCTGTTGTGTTAGTGGTTAACTCCCTTTTAGGAAGCGTTTAAGTTAGAGTTTCCGTGTCCATTTAAGTGCTTGTTGGTCTTCCCGCCCTCCTTTTGTGTTTGATGTCGGTTGTGTGTGGCGCGGTTGCTTGCCATGTCGAAAGAACTAAAGGAACATAAACCCTCTGAGTTTAAGAAGTGTACAAAATGTGGCGGTAAAATGTCCATTACAGATGGCACTCTATCTGTGTTTATTGTCTTGGTGCTATTCACTTGCAAGAGTCCTGCAGTTTCTGTCATGTTTTTAGCCCTAGGGTACTGCAGGAGGGTCTGATCAAGCCCTCCTTTGAGGGAGGCCTTGGAGTCGTCTCCACCTTCTAGTACCAAGTCTAAGCCTCCTAAGGCCAAGAAAAGATCTCTGGCTCCGTCTGCTTCTTCGGAGCCATCGGAGAAGGTTTGTAAATTGGATACTTCCTCCTCGGCTCCACTGTCCTCAGGGCCGAAGGAGAAGGTCTCTGAAATGGATAATACATCCTCGGCTCCACTGTCCTCTGGGCCGAAGGAGAAGGACTCAGAAATGGATACTACCTACTCGGCTCCATTGTCCTCAGGAGGTATCTGTTGTACTGGAGTCGACCTCGGCTCCGATACTTTTGGAACCTCTTCGGAGCAGGTCACCCAATGTCAGGCATGAATCTCCTTCTATTTCTTCCAAATCCTCTAGGCTGTCTGATTTGGATGTGGATAGGGTGGTCCAGAGGCTCCTACAGTCGCCGGTGTTAGCAAAACTGTTTTTGGCTCCGACCCAGTCGGCTCCGGAGACTGTTCCCATTCTTGTACCGATGATTCCTCCTCCGAACACCTATGTGTCATTGGAGCCGGAGTGCTCCTCGCCGAGTGATGTTCTGGTGTTGGCTCCAATACCCCAGGTGATTCTTTCGGAGCCGGCTTCGGCTCCAGCCAGGTCGGCTCCGTCCTCTGGTTTCGGCACTCAGGTTTCCTCAGTCGGACCCGAAGGGGATACCTCGGGACTCCTGTCTGTTCCGAGCCTCCCTCTCGGTGCTTCGGCTCAGGGAATCTCGACTCCGGTCATGGTATCGGAGACTGGTCGGTCCTCGGACTCGGGGGGGACCGGCCTTCGAGACCATGAGGAGCACCCTGGCCAAGTCGTCAGGTACATCACCTGGATCGGTCACTTCATCCCATAACACCCTGGCTAGAGCCTCTGACGCCCCCCTCTCCATGGACGGCGGAGCCCAAAGGTCTGGGGATACCCCCTTGAGCAGTCCCCTACTTTCTGAGGGCCTCTCAGAGTCGATGCCTGAGGAGCCTCCCAGTAAGAAGTTGTGCAAGAGGAAGCACATTGACTCCCAGGACGAGTCACTCACTTCCGATACCGATCTCAAGGAATCAGAGGGGTCCCCCAAGTCGTCCTCCGATGATCTCTTTCTCCGACATCCTGGAGATCTTGAGACAGAGAGGCGACTGGCCCTCCAAGACCCCCCTCTGAGGAGGAGTCAGTATTCCTCAAGGCCTTCGGAGCTCAACCCTCTGCCTCCTGGGTGTCTCCACCCTTCGACGAACTCCTGGACTTGATTTGTCGAATGGTGTGAGAGAACCCTGATTCCGTGGAACCGGTGCCCAGATGTCCAAACAAGTTCCTGTCTGCTCCCCCGGGCAAAGATTTCCTTACCAAAGGGGTTTCGGCAGATGCCCTGGTGGTGGCAGCAGCCACTCAGCAGGAAGTTGCAGAGGCTTCTTCTTCAGTCCACCCTCCTAACAAGGAGTCCAGGAATATGGACCGGTATGGGAAGCGTACCCTGTCTTCGGCGACCTTTACCTTACGGTCTTTGAATTACCTCTGTCATTTCACTCAGCTCCAAAGAGAACTCCTGAAGGAGCTAGGAGATACTCTGATGGGTAACATGCCTGAGGCAGTAGCGCAGACTGTTAATGCCCAGTTGTTTACCCTAGGGTCCATTGTCAACTCGTCTATGAGGCTCATATCTTATGCAGCCGAAGGTGCAAGTAGGGCAGCTATCACAGGCGTAGCTCTCAGAAGGCAAGCATGGATGCTCCTGTGTCATTTCGCGGAGGCCTTTAAGTCTTCCTTCACTGACGCCCCCTTTGATGGGTCCTCTCTCTTCGGACCCAAAGTGAAAGACACCCTCACCAGATGCGAACAGGAGGGAAAGACCCTATCTGCCGTAGGGGCCCGTTTTTCTCTCCCTTCGGACCCAAAGTGAAAGACACCCTCACCAGATGCGAACAGGAGGGAAAGACCCTATCTGCCGTAGGGGCCCGTTTTTCTCTCCCTTCTAGGCCTTATCCCAAGGCTCGAAGGAAGATGTGGTTCAAAAAGTCTCAGAGGTCCTTTCCCGCAGCTCAAGGTGAGTCCCCCTCCAGAGGCAGAGGGGGGGGGTTATTCCGGAAGACACCATCCTAGAGGCAGAGGAGGCCCCCGCAACTCGGTTCTTCCTTCCAGCGTTCCTGAAGTGTTACCCGACTGCTATTCTGGAGCCAGTCGGGGGCCGAATTTCGTTGTATCCAGAAGCTTGGGAAAGCATCACGCAGGATCATTGGGTGCTCCGAATAGTTACCAGAGGTTACACTATTCCCTTTGCATCAACACCCTCTCCGGTCAGAAGGATCCCGGACGTCCCACCCAGTCAACGGGATCAAGCAGCACTAGACGTTGCAAAGCTGCTAGAAAAAGGAGTCATCCAACCAGTCCCCTCAGACCATGTTGGATCAGGAACTTACTCATGACTCTTTTTGGTGCCGAAAACGACAGGGGACCTGAGACCCATTCTGGATCTCAGTTGATTGAATCGCTACGTTCTGAAGTCCAAGTTCCGAATGATCACACCTCAGTCCATTTTTCCACTGCTGGAGAAAGGAGTATGGATGTGCTCCATCGATCTCAAGGATGCCTACTACCACATCAAAATGGAGAAGGCATCCAGGAGTCATTTACGCTTTCAGCTAGAGGCCAGTCACTTCCAGTTTCGTTCCCTGCCCTTTGGTCTTACCACAGCCCCCAGGGTGTTTACCAAGTGTTTGGCAGTGGTGACAGCTCACCTGAGACATCTAGGATTCCAGGTGTTTCCGTATCTGAACGACTGGCTTCTCGCCACCCCCACCAGGCATCTGCTCATTCAAGCCAGGGAGACGACCATCTCACTTTGCCCCACAGAAAAGTTCAGGCCAGGTTAGTTCTTCAGCTCTTGGGATCCATGGCCTCCACCATCATACTGGTACCTCTGGCCAGGTTACACATGCGGATCCTACAGTGGCTCCTGTCGGTTCAGTGGTCCTTTCAAAAGCTTCCTCTTTCCCACTTGATACTTCTCACGGAGCGATGCAAACAAGACCTCCTCTGGTGGCTACACTCTGCCAATCTGGACAGAGGAAGGAGCTTGGTTCCTATGTCTCCAGTGGCCACGGTGACCATGGACGCCTCCCAGATGGGGTGGGGGGGCATTATCTAGGCAGGTACACTTGCACATCAATGTTCTGGAGATGAGAGTGGTGTTTCTGGCGTTGCGAGCACTCCAGGACTTTCTACCTCTGGGAACAATTGCAATTCACTCGGACAACATGTCCGTAGTGTGGTACCTGAACAAGCAGGGGGGAACCAAATTTTATCCCCTCTGCAGAGAGGCCATGCGAGTGTGGCAGTGGGCAGTGTCTTCCCAACGGTTTCTAGTGACAACGCACATTCCGGGGAAGTCCAACGTGTTAGCGGACAGGCTAAGTAGAGCTATTCTGATGCCTCACGAGTGGTCCCTGAACAACCGAGTGGCGGTTCAGATCTTCAAAAGGTGGGGTCAGCCTTGCTGCGATCTCTTCGCCATCCCCTCAATGCCAAATGCAGCAAGTACTTCACTCTGATCCCCCCACAGGGGGAATCACCCAGGGACGCTCTAGCTCACGATTGGCCCCCTGGTCTGGTCTACGCTTTCCCTCCATTTTCTCTGTTACCAAGAGTGATACAGAAAGCTATATCCTTGGGAAGCAGGATGATCCTTATTGCTGCACACTGGCCTCGACAAGTATGGTTCCCTTTTCTTCAATGGTATGCACTGGACGGTCCGTGGACTCTGGACCCAGTGCCAGACCTCCTGATTCACATGTCAGGACAACTTCATCCATCCCTGCGAACTCTCAGGTTGACAGCCTGGCTGCTCCACTTCCGTCGCTAGTCAGGTGACATTCCTTTTCACCTGAAGTGGTGCACATCTTGTTTTCTTCTCATAAGTCTTCCACAAGGAAGATTTATTCCAGCAAATGGAGGAGATTCTCCATTTGGGCGCAGGCCCAAGGTTTGGACCCCTTCACAGCCCCTATTCCATCGGTCTTAGATTTTTTAGCCATGTTGTTCCGTCAGGGCTCCGTGCCCGCTACCATTAAAGTACAGTTGGCTGCAATTTCCAATTTTCACACATCTTATGAGCCCTCTCTTATGGGCCACAAACTCTGTAAAGCCTTTCTAAAAGGCGCTTGGTTACTTCGTCCCCCAGTTTCTGAACCTGTACTGCCATGGGACTTGAACCTTGTGCTACAAGCTATTACGTCACCACCCTTTGAAGCGGCTGCCACTTGCGACTTAAAATTCTTATCTTGGAAGACGGCTTTTCTGATAGCCATTACATCAGCCAGGAGGGTATCAGAACTTCAAGCCTTGTCCATTAAACCTCCGTATTTGATCTTTCATAACGACAGAGTTTCCCTGAGGCTTAACCCGTCCTTCCTTCCGAAGATGTCATCCACTGTCAATCTCCATCAATCTATTGAGCTACCAGTGTTTTTTCCGAACTTTTCCAGTAAAGCAGAGTGTAGGTTTCATCAGGTGGATGTGCACAGACAACTGAGATTTTATTTACATAGGACTAAGCATGTTAGGAAATCTGATCAACTGTTTGTGTCCTTTTCAGAGAACAGAGCAGGTTGTCCTATTTCCAAGTGCACAATTTCTAAATGGATCAAAGATTGTATTTCATTCATCTACTCATCAGCAGACAGAACTTTACCCTTTCCCTTCAAGGCTCATTCTACCAGGGCTATGTCTACATCAGTAGCTTTCAATGCTAGGCTTTCCTTGGATGATATTTGTGCTGCGGCCACTTGGGCTTCTCCCAACACTTTTATTACTCATTACAAGCTGGATGTGGCGTCTAGGGTCCGGGCTTCCTTTGGTTCCACGGTTCTCGGGAGTATCTTCTTATGAGCCTCCAGGATAGAGGTGCTGGGGACGCTGTCCCGTGAGTAAGGAATGTAGGCGAGATAGGACCACATAACATCAGTTAGTTATGTACTCACCATAACGATTGATGTATGTGGTCCATCTCGCCTACATTCCTACGTACCCTCCCACCTACCCCCTTCCTAGAGGATTTGGAAGAATATTGGCTCTGTGGACCCTTAAGGGTCAGTGATTTGGTTCCCTTATCTGGCTGGAATTTCTTCCAGTGTTTATTGAGTATGGGTTATGAGTGTTATGATTGTTATAATTGCAAACAAGATCTGGGGCTAGGGTGAGGTGCATCCTGGGATACCAGGTTAGCTCAGCCAGTTAGAGTCCGTGCTAGAGAAATTTGGCCGAGTCGGAGCCGACTCTCAGCTCCAAACCCGTGAGTAAGGAATGTAGGCGAGATGAACCACATACATTGATCGTTATGGTGAGTACATAACTAACTGTTTCCTTGGAACACTTAAAACTTTCTAGATTCCTTCTTTTAGATGAATAGTATGGCTGAGCAAACTTATTCCTCTTTTGTGAAATATGACTAACATTAGATAGAACCATATCATTCTCATATCCCCTCTCATGTAAATTTCTTACAACTGTTTCCAAGTGAGAAGTAAAATCAGTATCTCTAGCATTCAGATGTGAGGCCCTATAAGCTTGGCTATGGACCACCTGGTCCTAATTCTATTTAAATTCCTCCTCCCAACCTTAGCTTTGGGAATCTACCCAAATCTACCCAAATGTAATGACTGCAACAGTGAAACACTAAGAACATAGTACAGTTGTGTACACTTACCATAAATGTAGATGTTCGAGTGTATTCACTGTTGCAGTCCTGGATGTTCTTCGTTCCCCATTGCTGCAGTCCTTACTATTGGGTATAGTCCGCATCCAGTCGGCCCGAATACCAGAGTATAAGGCTGACGTCGGTCAGGGCGCATTAGACTGACGTCAGTATGTCAGGGTACTAATGCGCATGACCGACGTCATATCCTCAGTCTTTTTTGCCGCACGGTCCGATGCAGAAGCAGTTTTGCGAGTGCAGGTTGGCGTTCTGAAATATTTCGAACCGGAGTTTCAGACCAAACAGAGTTGGCTAAGTACCCGTTGGGGAACATTTTGGTTTTCTTGCCTCAGTATTTTACCGGATGTCAGAAAAGTGAATAACTGTATTTCTTGTGGGAAACAGATACCTCATAGGGATTACCATACCTTGTGTATACCTTGTTTAGGGCCTGAGCACGGCGTTGTTGGTTGCCGCTCTTGTGCTAGGTTTAACAAACGCACTATTAAGAGGAGGTTAGACTGTGCCAGGTTAGTGTTTGGGAAGCGTTGCAATTATAAAATGCCGTCGGATGCTCCGGCGCCCGCTTCCAAGAAGCGCAAGGACAAAACAGCGAAGCCTAGGGTTGATGAACCGGCAGTCCCGGACGTCGGTTCTTTAGAAGGCTCAGTGGAGCCAGAGGTTTTGCCAGGAGTTTCCATGGAGTCCCAGGCAGAAACTTTACTGTTACAGGATGTGCCTTCTCAGGAGGTAGGCCAGGCAGAGGGGCTTCTCAGGTGACTGTTCTTCCCTCTCTTCCCAAGGTAGTTAGAGCCTCTCCTTCTGTTGCCAAAACTTCTTTGAGAGGTAGGCCTAGTTCAGCTTCAGTGGGGTTTCTCCTAGCATTTCGGGTTCTGTACCTAAGAAACATATGCTTAAAATGGCAGAAGATTTGATTACTATGATTAGAGGTTCTATGCCCCGCCTGATAAGAGGCCTAGGGTGGAACCGAGTTTGATAGTTTTGAACAGTGTTCAGAGGCTTCAGAGTCTTCTGCGGAAGACTTGCAGGAGTATCCTACTTATTCTGATTCTGATGTGGATGATTCCACTCCTACAGCTTCTCCTCCTGAGGATTTCTCATTTTCAGAGACTCTGCATTCCATGAGGGAGCACTTTAAATGGGAAGGCCAGGATTACTCTGATTCCAGGAAAAGGCTTAGGGAATTCTTGTTTTACCCCAGCATAGGCCCTTAGCTATTCCTCCTGTGTTGAATGTGGTGGAAGATGTTTTTGCAGAGGCTTCCCTGAACCCTGACTCTTTGCCTCCTGCTCCTGTTAAGCCTGATAGGTATTATAGGGTGCCGCTCATAAGTATTTGTTTAAGAGTCCGAGGGCGGACCCAGAAACTATTTCTCAAGGGCCTAAAGGTGTTAAAGCTTCTGTGATTAAAAATCCTGTTCCCTCTGATAAAGAGGCAAGGGCTTTGGATAGGTGGGGAAAGAAAGTGTATACTTCTTCCACTCTAGCCATGAGAGCATTGAATTGTCAGTTTCACATGCTAAAATATCAGAATTACCTCCTTTCACAATTGAAATCTAAGGTGGATGCTTTGGCGGAAGGTATTGAGTGTAAAGAGTTGCTGGATTTGGTTCATGTGTCTGAACAAGTGGGTAAGCATTCTTTGCAATGTGGTTTTGATGCTGTACAGGCCTCCTCGAGGGTGGCTGCTACTAGTTCTGTTATTCGCAGGCATGCCTGGTTGAAGGATCAGAATTTAGCTGAGCATGTTAAGACAAGGATTTTGGATGCTCCTTTACAGTCTGATGTGTTGTTTGGATCGCCTGTGGAAGCAGTTTTAAAGAAAATGGAGGACAAAGCTAAGTCTATGCAAACTGTTAAAGATTTTTTGCAGGTGCAGCCACCGAAATTTAGTAGAAATTGGCCTGCTAAGGGGTGGACATATCCTGCTTATGATTCCCAGTCTAGGGGTAGGTCTAGACGTGGTAGGGGCAGGGCTCAAGGTTCTTTTAGGCCTAGAACAGGAGTTCACCTGCTCAGACTTCTGGTGAGGGCAGGGGTCAGTCCTTTCGTAAACAGACCCAATGACCTGTCTTTTCAGCTGCCAGTAGATTCCCGTCTGGCAGCTCCTTTGGGAGGAAGACTGTCTCTTTTCAAAGAAAATTGGGATTTAATTACTCAAGACAAATGGGTGTTGGATATCATTCACCATGGTTACAGATTTTATTTCCATACAATGCCCCCTTTCAAAGGCATGCCAGACGTTCCTCCTCCACAAAGAAAAGAGGCTCACAAGCAAGTTTCTCAATTACTCCAGATAGGGGCCATTCAGCCAGTCCCTGTATCAGAAAGGGGCCTAGGATTTTATTCTCGCCTGTTCCTAGTACCAAAGAAGGGGAACACGTGGAGACCAATTTTGGATTTATCTCTCCTCAACACTTTTCTGGACATTCCCAAGTTCAAGATGTTGACGTTACAGCAGCTTTTACCTCTGCTGGGCAAAGATCACTGGATGGTAACTTTAGATCTCAAGGAAGCTTACCTTCATGTGCCTATAAGGCCAAGTTGCAGGAAGTATCTGCGGTTTCGAGCTGGAAATTCTCATTATCAGTTCTCTGCATTGCCCTTTGGCTTATCTACTGCCCAGAGTATTCACAAAGGTTCTGGCTCCAGTGATAGCTTACTTCAGGCTTCAAGGAATTCAAATCTATCCTTACTTGGACGACTGCCTGATTCTGGCTCAAGAAAAGGAAGACCTTCTACAGCATCTGGAACATGTCATAGCAGTGCTAAGATGCCTAGGGTATTCTGTGAAGCGAAATAAAGTCCAGTCTAGTACCCTCTCAAGACATGTGCTTTCTGGGTGTGAGACTGAATACAGCAGCCCAGATGGCCTTTTAACCCCGGACAAACAAAAGAGTCTATCACTTTACTTCCATCAACTATCTCATCAGTCCGTGCTGACTGCAAGGACAGTCCTTCAAGCATTAGGGTTCATGGCATCTTGTATTCTGGTGCTTCCCAATGCCAAACTGCATATGAGGAAGCTACAATGGTATCTCAAAATGTATGGACACAGCACTGCCAGGATTTGGACACTGTCATTCAAATAATACCTTGCCTTCAAAAAGAATTTTTGTGGTGGGCTCAGGAATGTCACCTAAACAAGGGACTCTCTGTGACCCGCCAGAGGCGAGTCAGATTTTAACGACAGATGCCTCGGACATTGCTTGGGGAGCTCATCTAAATGGAAAGTGGATACAAGACAAGTGGCCTGCCAGACTACAGCATCTACATATCAACATGAAGGAGATGTTAGCAGTCCAGTTTGCATTAATGGCTTTCAAGGAGTTACTTCTTCCAGGGCAGGTGTTGATTCTAACAGACAACACAACTGTCATGTGGTACATCAACAAGCAAGGGGAACACATTCTTATCCTCTATGCAGGCAAGCAATGATTTTATGGGAGACTGCTAAGCTTGCAACTAACTCTTCAGGCAAGGTTTCTGCCAGGAGCACAGAACTCCTTAGCAGATGTGTTAAGCAGACAAATCATGGATCCCCACAGTGGAAACTGGATCTTCATGTATTTCAAAAATTGACAGTGTCATGGGGAACTCCAGACATAGATCTGTTCGCTTCTCCACTAAACCACCAGCTGCCACAGTATTGCACAAAGGGGTTTCATCACACAGCTTGGAAAGTGGATGCTCTGTCTTTCAGTCGGAAAAACCTTCATGTGTATGCCTTTCCTCCTCTGCCTCTTCTTCCAAAGGTACTATTAAAGGTCAGACAAGACAGGCCAAGGATGATTTTGATAGCTCCAGATTGGCCTCGCCAACACTGGTACCCACTACTACGGAGTCTGGTAAGGAAGCCTCCATGGCCTTTACCTCTGATTCCTCATCTGTTATCTCAGAAGGATGGTCATCTGCTCAATGTCAAGCTTCACTCTCTTCATCTAACAGCCTGGCATATTCTGTGTTGAAACACAGCAGGTCTCAACTTCCTCAACAAGTTTTAAATGTGATTATGGAAGCTAGAAGACCTAGTACAAGGAAAGTGTACGCAGAAAAATGGAAGAGATTTTTATTTTGGAGTACAGCAAAGAATTTGCAGGTTTCTGAGCCTAATTTGAGTGTGGCTCTTCAATACCTTACTGAGTTATTGGACAAAGGTTTGTCCTTCTCTTCCATTAAGATTCATGCTGCAGCAATTTCAGCTCACTATGATTGTGACCCACCATTGTTTTCGCATCCTTTGTTCAAGCAGTTTCTTAGAGGGCAAAGAATATAAGACCCCACGTAGAGCTCCTACTCCTGCTTGGGATCTCAATTTTGTGTTGGAAAAACTTACTCTACAACCTTTTGAGCCTCGGCTACTGCTGAATTGAAATACTTGTCATGGAAGACTGCTTTTCTGTTGGCTATTACTTCTGCAAGAAGGGTGTCTGAGTTGCAGGCCCTTATGGCAGTAGAGCCATTTTTGATTTTCCATAAGGATAGGGTATCATTACGTACTAATCCTTCCTTTATGCCTAAGGTGGTTTCTAGTGTGGCTTTAAACCAAACTATTCATTTGCCTACTTTTATGCAGACCCCCAAAATAAAGGGGAAAAGATTTTGCACACTTTAGATGTACACAGGCAATTGCGTTATTATTTAAGCAGGACTAAGGATTTTAGGCAGTCTCAGCAGTTGTTTGTTTCTTTTGCTTTGAGTTTACAGGGCAAGCCTGTGTCAAAACAAACTATTTCTAGGTGGATTGGCTTTTGCATTGCATTTTGTTATTCCCATCATGGCAAGGAGATTCCAGCTGGGATTAGGCCTCATTCCACTAGGGCTACTGCCACTTCAACAGCTTTTCTAAGGGGGGTGGCAACTAAGGATATTTTGGAAGCAGCTACTTGGAGTTCAGTGCATACTTTCTCTAAGCATTATCACCTTCCTATCTACTCTAAGTCTAGGGCTGGTTTTGCCACAGCTGTTTTGCAAGGCATGTTGTCAGCTCCTGCTTCTTTATGATTTGCCAGCCTCCCTTACCTCTGCTTTGGGATTCTACCCAATAGTAAGGACTGCAGCAATGGGGAAGAAGAACATAGTACAGTTTTGTACCTACCATAAATGTAGATGTTCGAGGATCCCATTGCTGCAGTCCAATTCCCTCCTTCCCCTCTGTGTTTAGGGGTGGTTGTGTAGGTGAGGTTACATGCTTATATTTTTTGTATATATTCTTGTATATATTGTACATATTTCTGGTGCAGGTATTTTGGGCCTTGTCTTTTTAGGGTCTTCTGACATCTGGGGCAAGAAAAGACTGAGGATATGACGTCGGTCATGCGCATTAGTACCCTGACGTAATGACGTCAGTCTAGCTATGCCCTGACCGACGTCAGCCTTATACTCTGGTATTCGGGCCGACTGGATGCGGACTATACCCAATAGTAAGGACTGCAGCAATGGGATCCTCGAACATCTACATTTATGGTAGGTACAAAACTGTACTTTACCCTCCCTGCAGCCCCCTTTCTTCTTTTGGCTATACCTCTACTCTCACTTACTATGCTACTAAAAGCTTTTTGGTGTATTTGCTTTTTTGTTGGAGGTATAACCTTGTACATTTATAGATTTAATTGCTTCCCATTGGGGGGAGGGCACCTGACATCTGGGGTAAGAAAAACTGATGTAATGGCGTCGGCTGCGTGTTTTATACCCGTGACGACCTGACGTCTTGGAAGAAGGGACAGCAACCAACGCAGGACCCAAGACTTTGTTAATCAGGCCGACTGAGGGCTACTGCAAGCAGATAACCCAAATATAATGACTGCAACAGTGAATACACTTGAACATCTACATGTATGGTAAGTGTACACAACTGTACTTTCTTCTACTGTCAAAGTTCAGTTGGCTGCCATTTCCCATTTTCATGTGGGCGAGAATTCTGCATCCTTAGCATCTTCCAGACTGTGTAAAGCTTTTATCAAAGGCACCTTTTTGCTATGCCTTCCGGTCAAAAGATCCTGTTCCTCTGTGGGACCTTACCATGGTTCTCCAAGCTCTGGTCATTCCGCCTTTTGAGCCTGCCGCAACTGCAGATCCAAAATTTCTATCGTGGAAAACAGCTTTTCTGGTAGCTATTACCTCTGCTAGAAGGGTTTCAGAATTACAGACCTTGTCCATCAAACTTCCATACATGATTTTTCATAAAGACAGATTTTCCCTTCAAACCAATCCATCTTTTCTTCCTAAGGTGGCATCACCAGCCAATATCAATCAGACTATAAATGTGCATGTGTTCTTTCCCAATTTTATGAACAGGATGGAATACAAGCTACACATGTTGGATGTTCATAGACAGTTACGATTCTATTTACACAGGACAAAAAATTTTTGTATATCTGATCAATTGTTTGTATCCTTCTATAAACCCTTTTTGGGGAAACCTATCTCCAAGGTCACTGTTGCTGGATGGATTTCTTCATGCATCTTGCAGGTCTATAAGGACAGAGGCATGTCTCCTCCAATTCAGGTAAAAGCTCACTCCACTAGGTCCATGGCTACGTCTGCAGCTTTCTGGTCTAGAGTGTCTTTGGATGACATTTGCTCTGCATCTACTTGGTCCTCATCTCATAAATTTATTTCTTATTACAAATTGGATTTGACTTCCAGAAGGAGAGCATCCTTTGGCTCCGCGGTACTCCAGAATATCCTTCCATGAGGGCCTCCCAGGAGTTTAGTAGCTGGGGACTCTGTCCCGCAGGTTGAAGACCAAATGAAGTAAACTACTTCAGATAAAGAAGTTATGTACTCACTATAACGTTCCATCTGAGTAGTTGTACTTCATTTGTCTTCAACCGTCCCTCCCTCCTTCCCCCGGACCTTGGCGCATGATCAGCCTACTGGCTGAAGTATAGGTCACAAGTATATTATCAGGTCGGGTTCTCAGTATTAGTTCAGCAAAACTCGATCTGGGGATGGAAGGCAGTGGAGGTGTGTTATGGGTAAGGGGAGGAGTCTGGAGCTCAGAGCTGATGCTAGTAATATTTGCCGGCTCGGATCCGTATTCCCACAGGTTGAAGACAAATGAAGTACAACTACTCAGATGGAACGTTATGGTGAGTACATAACTTTTTATGTTATGTAGTCCTATCTCACCTACATTCTTACCCATGGTTCGGAGCCGAATATTGGCTCCGACTTGGCCTAATTTACTAGCTCAAAAGTCTCTGATTGGCTGGGCTAAGAGGGTATCCCATAGTACACTGCTTTGCATCCCCAGATCTTATTTGCTGCTTGTAGAGCTCGGACGTGGTCTTGCTTGGCTGTGGCCAAGTACCTCTTTTTGACTTATTTCTCTTGAGAAATTGGTTGCTTTATACTCAAAAGCTATTTTAATAGCTATATCTTGCTGCTGTCACTGTGATTGTGTGTTTCTGGTGTTTTTGTGGTATCCCTAACTGTTCCCACGGGCTAGGCCCGTTTTAGTTAGAGGACCTAGTCCTCCCTTAGTTGAGTTGTTCTTGTGTTTCTTCTTTGTATTGTCTTAGAACTGTTTAAGTTAGAGGTTCTCTCACTGGTGTCCTTTTGTTGCCAATTGTTGTTTAGAGCTTCGCTCATTCTCTATAGTACTGTTGCTAATCAACGTTGGGGCTTCCCCCCGCTTGGAAGTTTGTTAACTGTAGTGAACGCTGTGGGCTTTACCGCCTGTTTTGGAAATTTGTTAACTATTCTCAGAGTAGTAGATATGTCTAAGGATCAGAAAGAACATAAGCCTTCTGGCTTTAAAAAATGTTCAAAGTGCGGATATAAAATGTCCATCACAGATGGACACTCTGTATGTGTCTACTGCCTTGGAGCCATCCATTTACAGGAGTCGTGTAGCTTTTGCCACTCCTTCAGTCCTAGGGTGCTCCAAGAGAGGAAAAACAAATTGATTATAAAGGGACTGCTTAAACCATCTTTTGAGGAGGCTATAGATTCGGCTTCCAGCTCTCAATCGAAATCTAAGGCCTCCAAGTCCAAGAAAAGGTCTCCGACTCCATCTGCTTCTTCGGAGCCTCCGGAGAAGATTACTATATTGGACACGACTTCCTCGGCTCCACTGTCCTCTGGGCCGCAGGAGGTATCTGTGTTAAGTGAATCTGCGTCCGCTCCAATCATTCTCGAACCCATTTGGAGCCGGTCGCGTAGTGTGAGGCATGGTTCACCAGATAAGAGATCCCAATCTCCATCCATCTCCTCCAAATCCTCCAGGCTTTCTGATTTGGATGTGGATAGGGTAGTGCAGAGGCTCCTGCAGTCGCCGGTGTTGGCTAAATTGTTTTCGGCTCCGACCCAGTTGGCTCCGGAGCCAGTTCCTATGACTGTTTCAATGATTCTTCCTCCGAGCACATCCTTGCTGTAGGAGCCGGCATGTTCCGCTCCGAGTGATGTTCTTGCGCCGGCTTTGATAGCTCCCTTAGGTTTATCGGTGCCGATTTTGGCTCCGACCATGTCGGTTCCGTCCACAGGGTTCGAGTCTCGGGTCTCCTCGGTCGGGCCCAAAGGGGATACTTCGGGACATCTTTAGGTTCCGAGTCTCCCACTCGGTGCATCGGCTCGGGGGACCCTGGTCACGGTTGTGGCCTTGGAGGTCAGTTGGTCCTTGGACTCGGGGGGGGGGGGGGACCCGCCTTTGAGGCCATGCAGAGCGTGCTGGCCAGATCGTCAGCTACATCACTTGGGTTGGTCATTCCATCCCCTACCACTTTGGCGAGAGCTTCTGACACTCACCTATCCTTGGACAGTAGAGCACCAGGCCCTAAGGACACCCCCACGAGCAGTCCCCCACTTTCTGAAGGTCCCTCAGAGCCAGTGCCTGAGGAACCTCCCAGAAATAAATTGTGCAAGAGGAAGCACATAGACTCCCAGGACGAGTCTCTTGCTTCCGATACTGACCTCGAGGAATTGGAAGGATCTCCCAAGTCTTCTTCTGATGATGTTTCCTTCTCCGATATCCTGGAGATACTGAAACAAAGAGGAGACTGGCCTTCCAAAACCCCTTCTCAGGAGGAGTCAGTATTCCTTTAGGCTTTTGACGCGCAACCCTCCGCCTCCTGGGTGTCTCCACCCTTCGATGAACTTCTTGACCTTATTTGTCGAAGGGTGTGGGAAAACCCTGATTCTGTGGAGCCTGTACCTAGGCGCCCCAAAAAAATTCTCTCTGCCCCCCAGGGAAAAGAATTTCTGTCAAAGGGAATCCCTGTAGATGCCATGGTGGTGGCAGCAGCCACCCAGAAGAAAGTTGCAGAGCCTTCCTCGTCGGTCCATCCTCCTAACAAGGAGTCCAGGACTATGGACTGGTATGGGAAGCGTACCTTGTCTTCAGCCACCTTCACTTTACGGTCCCTGAATTACTTATCTCATTTCACTCGGCTCCAGAGAGATCTCCTTAAAGAGTTGGGAGATACTCTTGCTGGGTAACATACCTGAAGCGGTGGCTCAGACAGTTAACGCACAGATTTCTACCCTCAACTCCATTGCAAACTCATCCATGAGACTCATTTTGTATGCGGCCGAGGGAGTGAGTAGGGCGGTCAGCTCAGGGGTAGCCCTTAGAAGGCAAGCCTGGCTGCGCCTGTGTCACTTCGCGGAAGCCTTCAAGTCTTCCTTCACTGATGCCCCCTTTGATGGTTCCTCCTTGTTTGGGACCAAAGTGAAAGACACCCTCACCAGGTGCGAGCAAGAGGGAAAGACCCTGTCTGCCGTAGGAGTCCATTTTTCCCTTCCGTCTAGGCCTTATCCCAAGGCCCAGCAAGGGGGAAAGATGTGGTTCAAGAAATCACAAAGGTTTTTTCCTGCCTCACAAGGTGAACCCCCCTCCAGAGGCAGGGGAGGGGGGAGTTATTCAGGAAGATGTCGCCTCTTAGGCAGAGGGGGCCCCTGCAATTCTGGAGACTGCGACTCCTTCCGTGGCTCCCAATACTCTCATTCTTGAAGATGTGCCTGACTGTGCTTATCTGGAGCCAGTCAGGGGTCGAATTTCCTTGTATCCAGAAGCCTGGGAAAACATCACCCAGGACCGATGGATATTAAGGATAATTTCCAGAGGTTACCTCATTCCATTCTCTTCAGTACCCCCTCCTATAAGAAAAATCCCGGACGTTCCACCCAGTCAAAGGGATCAAGCAGCCTCAGAGATATCTCAGCTGCTAGAAAAAGGAGCCATCCAACCAGTCCCCTTAGACCAAATTGGATTAGGGACTTACTCAAGATTCTTTTTGGTGCCGAAAAGAACAGGGGACCTGAGACCCATACTAGATCTCAGTCAACTCAACAATTACGTACACAAGTCCAAATTCCATATGGTCACTCTACAGTCGATTCTCCCATTGTTGGAAGAGGAAGTATGGATGTGCTCCATCAACCTGAAGGATGCTTACTACCATGTCAAAATGCACAGGGCATCCAGGTGTCACCTACGCTTCTGGCTGGGAGCCAGTCATTTCCAGTTTTGAGCCCTGCCCTTTGGCCTCACCACAGCCCCCAGGGTGTTCACCAAGTGTATGGCAGTGGTGACGGCTCACTTGAGACGTCAAGGATTCCAGGTGTTTCCGTACCTGGACGACTGGCTCCTCACTGCCCCCACCAGGCATCAACTAATTCAGACCAGTCTATACCATCAGTCTATGTCACCAATTAGCCATCATGATAAACTGGAAAAAATCTGCCTTATTGCCCTTACAGCGTGTCACCTTTATAGGAGCAGAGTTGGACGCATTCAAATGCGAGCATTCTTACCACAAGAAAGGATCACAGGGTTGCAACAACAAATTCTCACGCTGATGCCCCTGAGACATGCGAAGGCAAGACTGATTCTTCAACTCCTAGGTACCATGGCGGCGACTATCATGTTGGTTCCTCTAGCGAGATTACACATGAGACTTCTTCACTGGCTCCTCTTTGTCCAATGGTCTCTCCAGAGACTTCCGCTATCCCATCCAATCCTAATGACAGACAGATGCAAGCAGGACCTCCGTTGGTGGATGTGCACCAACAACTTGAACGGGGGAAAACCCTTTGTTCCACCCGTCCCTATTGCCACGGTGACCACGGATGCCTCCCAGATTGGGGGGGGGGCATTATCTCGGTAGGACAGTCCAAGGCACGTGGCAGGAGCACGAGATACATTTGCACATAAACGTCCTGGAGATGAGAGCAGTGCTTCTTGCGTTGCAGGCACTTCAAGAAGTTCTTCCTTTAGGGACCATTGCGATACACTCAGACAACATGTCAGTAGTGTGGTATCTCAACAAGCAAGAGGGAACCCGATCTTACCCACTATGCAGAGAGGCCATGCGCGTGTGGCATTGGGCAATAGCTTCCCAACAGTTTCTGGTGGCAACGCACATTCCGGGGAAGACAGTGTAATAGTGGACAAGCTAAGCAGGGCGGTTCTTATGCCCTACAAGTGGTCCCTGAATCGCCTAGTTGCAGACCAAATCTTCAGCAGATGGGGTCAACCTTGCTGCAACCTTTTTGCCAGCCCTCTCAATGCGAAATGCAGCAACTACTTCTCGCTGATCCCCCCACCGGGGGAATCACCCAGGGACGCTCTCGCTCACAATTGGCCCTCCGGTCTGCTTTATGCTTTCCCTCTGTTTCCCCTTCTGTCAAGGGTGATTCAGAAAGCGCAATCCTTGGGAAGCAGAATGATTCTGATTGCCCCACACTGGCCTCAACAGGTATGGTTCCCCTTCCTTCATCCTTACATTTTGGATACCCCTTGGATTCTGGAACCCCTTCCAGATTTACTGACACACATGTCGGGACAGTTCCACCCCTGTCTGAGGACACTCCGGTTGACAGCCTGGCTACTCCACTTCCATCGTTAGTCAGATGTCACAATTTTTCACCGGAAGTAGTCCACATATTGTCGTCCTCTCATAAACCATCCACTAGAAAAATCTACTCTAGCAAATGGAAGAAGTTCTCTATCTGGGCTCATTCTAGAGGCATTGATCCCTACACGGCTCCCATTGATTCAGTTCTGGATTTTTTGTCTATGCTGTTCTATCAAGGGTCCGCATCAGCCACCATCAAAGTTCAGCTGGTGGCTATATCAAACTTCCACGTGGCCAATGAGCCTAGCCTTATGGCACACAGACTATGTGAAGCATTCCTTAAAGGTACTCTATTACTTCGTCCTCCAGTATCCCAACCTGTCATACCCTGGGACCTCAATTTTGTTCTTCAAGCCCTCACTCTTCCACCTTTTGAGCCTGCAGCTACCTGCGAGTTAAAATTTTTAACATGGAAAACAGCATTTTTAACAGCAGTCACTTCAGCGAGACGGGTCTCTGAAATTCAAGCCCTCTCCATCTAACCCCCATATTTGATCTTCCATAAAGATGGAGTTTCTCTTAGACCAAACCCATCATTCCTTCCCAAAGTGGCTTCTGTGTCTAATATTAATCAGTCTATTGAGCTGCCAGTTTTCTTCCCCAATTTTTCTAACAAGGCAGAATTCAGATTTCACCAGTTGGGTGTACATAAACAGTTATGCTTCTATCTTCACCGGACGAAAGATATCCGGAAATCTGACCAACTCTTTGTCTCCTTTTCGGAAAGCCGGTCTGGTTCTCCGGTATCCAAGGTCACGCTCTCCAGATGGATAGCCAACTGTATTTCCTTCATATATCAGACAGCAGGTAAAAATTTGCCTTTTCCAGCTAAAGCCCACTCTACAAGAGCGGTCTCCATATCCACAGCCTATCAAGCTAGATTGTCAATGGATGATTTATGTGCTGCGGCCACTTGGGCTTCTCCTCACACCTTTGTTTCTCATTACAAATTGGACGTGGTTTCCAGGGGCAGATCTTCATTTGGCTCCACAGTTCTCAGGAGTATTTTCCTATGAGCCACCCAGGATGTAGGTGCTAGGGACGCTGTCCCACGGGTGAGAATGTAGGCGAGATAGGACTACATAACATCAAGAAGTTATGTACTCACCATAACGTTCGATGTATGTAGTCCAACTCACCTCACATTCTTACTTACCCTCCCGCCTTCCCCCTGCCTGGAGGATTTGGAAGTTAGATTGTATCCTGCAGAGTCCCTTTGAATAAATTTTGCTTGTATGGATGCGTGGTATGTATGCAGTAACTATGTTGTTAGCAGCAAACTAGATCTGGGGATGCGAAGCAGTGTACCATGGGATACCCTCTTAGCCCAGCCAATCAGAGACTTTTGAGCTAGTAAATTAGGCCGAGTCGGAGCCGATATTCGGCTCTGAACCCACGGGTAAGAATGTGGGGCGGGATGGACTACATACATCGAATGTTATAGTGAGTACATAACTTCTTGTTTTTGGTCATTTGGGTGGTGCAATGGTTAAACGTTGTACCTCACAGCAAGAGGTCCTCTAGTTTGATTCTTGGCTGTGGTGCCTTCTGTGCAGAGTCTACATGTCCTCCCTGGATTCTCGTGGGTTTCCTCCAGGTGCTGCAGTTTCCTCCCACATTTAAAGACATGCATCTAGAACATTTCTCCCTGGGCCTTTGATGAAAATAGCCTCTGTCTTAGTCGGAGTTTTCCGGTTAAGAAATGTTAAATAAATGCATAAATAAAATAAATAATATTGTAGACTTGGTTTCTCAGTTAGGTGTAAGGGACGATGAGTGACTTGGTGGTGGAATCTGTTTAGCTGGTCCTGTAACTCAGTCATTCAGTTCTTGTTTGATCAACCCCTGCTCTAACCACCTGGTGATGGCTGCAACCAGTGCAGAAAAATTAACTCAGATGTTCTTCATTATGATCACTGTTGCAGTAACCTAAAATATAGGAGTTAATATCCTGGTGAGGATATAATAATATATCAGCCAGCTAGCTTCCAAAGCTTAAGGGCAGCTTCCTTGAGCCCAAACCATTAGTTAGCTCAAGCTCAGTTGATAGTCAGGTTTGGGCACCAAGCCCTTCAGAGACTTTCCTGTATCTGAAGATAGCATTCCTGTGTGAGCTTTTGAGGATTGATGGTTGGCTGATACTGTTCCATCGCTGAGCAGTTCCTTTTGGGGGGACAGGACAATTTCTATTTTACATTTTGTGACAGAAAACATAATGTTTTCTGTGAAACTTAATTAAGCTAGGAAAAAGTGAGTTTATTGATTGTCGTATGAATTTTGTACACTTCTAAATGAGAGCATTACTTTTTTACTTTTATGGTAAAAAAGTTGTTAACAGTCATTTTAAATTACTTTTTCTGTGGAGAATCTTGGTTTATTTTACTTTTGGGGGCTATGTGAGTGTTTAAAGTGCTTTTTACTTTGCTTTATCAGGAAAAAGTTGCTTTTCTACAACTTAACTGTTTTACCAGTTATTTCTACGCTTCCTCAGGATTCAGGCACCTTTTTCGGCTTAACCATGGAGCAACCTACCTCTTCTTCAATTCTTTCTTCTTCCAGCCACTAAAAGAAGAAAATTGTTAAGCTGCCTTTCCCACCACAGCAGGCTATTAAAGTGCCTCAGCCGCAGGTGAGTGGTTGTGCTATGGCCAAAGCTGGTTCCTTGAACTACTTAACATTTTCCTTGGGTCTCACTGGTATAGTCCTTACACCCAACATGAACCTGGGGTTAGACATGTCCTAAGTGGCTGCTGGAGTGCCCTTGGCAGACAAGGGAGAGACACTCTTGTCAGTCCAGGAAGAAGGGGCAGAGAATGCCTTTCTGTTTAGCCAGAAAGCTGTGCCCATACCTAGGGGGGATTGTTACTGGCAATTCTGGATCTTTTTCTGCAGAAACTCTTGTCAAAAACAGAATTAAACATGTCATTTTCTGTCTCATTGACCTTGAACAGAATTAATTTATTGAGCTTAGCTTATGGTTTAGTGTAGGCTCTTGGTCCTACTTCTGGTAAAAAAAAAAAAAAAGTCTTAATTTTCTGAAGACATTCAAAAAGTTGAACCTCAAAGTTATTATGAGGGGACAGATTATGTGTTGTCTGGACAGACTTCTGATTCAGATTTTAAGGAGAATATGGCTTTGACCAGTCCCTTTGAAGGATTCTGTTTCTGAGACTTTTCCAAAAATAATAAGCTGTCTGAGTAGGAAAGCAGTCATATTTGTCATTCTCTCAGAAAATGTTATGGTTTGGTACAACTGGAATTTCCAGACCAACTCCTTTTCCTCCTGTTGGTTTGCTTTGGAGGATTTTTTCCACAGCCTGCAATTTCTCTGACAGTCATCAGACTGATGCCCCTAAAAAAGCAAAGAGATTGTACAAAGTATCTTAAGTCTTTTTTATTTTTTTTAATCCACTCTTCCAGATCTGAGCCAGCAGCTGTTGCTTTAGTGAGTCCAGCTGCTTTTGAACATTTGGTCAGTACTAATATCTGTTTTGCTGTCAAGGATGGAAGGCCTTTTATAAGTTGGGAAAAAGTGAATTCTTTTGCACCACTTGTTTTAAGAATTGTTGACATTTATGCTTGCCTGTTGTGAGAATATAAGAAATATTTTAGCATTTGTTTCCTGTTCTGAGGAGAACACTGCTTTGTGTAACTTGGTCTCTTCTGTGTGTTAGGTGACTTACCATTTTTTTGAAATGTGCACATGACTTTTCTAATGCCATGTCTACGGCTGCTGCCACTGAAATTGTTATGATGAGGTTTTCCTGGCTGCATTCTCCAAACCTCCCAGAGGATGTCATAAGTAGGTTCATAGGTGTTTAATAGGCTAATGACTACAAGGGCCTTTTTTTAAATGTTTATTGCATTTGTTTACCAGGAAGGTCTACTGGGCCAAAAAGTGCCCATTTTCAGTGGAGGCCCAGAGAGAAAAGCTCCACAGAGATATATACAATGCATACAATTATAACAATTTAAACAGTGTATTGAGTCTTTGACAAAGAAAGATAAAAAAGACAATGCACTTGAATAAATCTGACTACTGACAATATAACAGAAATTATTGATACAAAAAGAGGTAATGCAGCTGAATGTAGAAAATCAGTTGCCAATACATATACACAGGGGTCCAGAAGTGGATTATCTATCAAAGAATAAAGGTGAAGGATGGAAGAAGAAAAGGTGGGAGTAAAGAAGGGAAGAGGCAGACTCAGGTTTGGAAGGAGGGGAATACTTTATAAGCCTAGCCATGCATTCCAAATCTCTGAAAAGTTCTAGTACCCTTGATAAGTGTAAGCAAGGGCTTGGGAGATTAAACATTTACAAGCACAGGCCTGGGAAGTCATTTACAGGTTGCCTGTGTCCATTAGAGACATAAGTGCAAAACTAGGGATGGATTTCCTGTTCCCCAACCCACTTGAATTGGGATAGGGAGGAACTCTGCTTCATGTGGATGGGGAGCCAGTTCCAGAGATGGGGTAGTCTCTGGAATACATACCTGTCTGTCCAGCAGGTCCTATGTATATCACAGGCATGGTTTAAGTCTTTAGAATGGGTAATTCTGGTATTGTTTGTCCTTCTGTTCATATGCTGCAGTATTCATCACATAAGGGAGTCCACCTATGCCTGACTTGTGCGTCCGGCCAGTATCCAAAAGCCTTCATGCTACTACGAAGTACGTGCTATGCCACAACACATTATGCAAACGTCAGCCATAAAGAGACTCTGAGTATAAAGCGGAAGTCAGCACGCACCTACCTCAGAACTTTTTTGCCTCCTGTCTGATTGCCTGCTCCAGATGTTTGCTCGCCAGATTTGCTGTGTTCGAGTTTCAGATAAGTCCCCATTGGGGTTTTTTTCTTATTAAAAATGTTTTTGCTGCTACTTGTTTGCTAGATTCATGTCAGCTAGGAAGGACAAGTGCCCGTTTGGAAGGCAGATACCATTTAAAGACACCCACGAGCTTTGTCTGTTTTGCTTAGGCCCAGACCACGACCACACCGAGTTCCCTATTTGTAAATCCTTTGTCCCTAAGACCCTTAGGAGTTGGCTAACTTCTCTTAAGCTATATTTAGAAAACCAGCGACTAAAATGTTTAGTGCATGAAATGGATGTGACGTCTGGCCATTCAGATGAGCCTATATCGAAGAAAGGCCAGCAAATTGTGGCCTGAACCTTCAGCTGTGCCCTCTCTTCCAGTCGTTTAGCCCAGGGCTGGTTCATAGGTAGGTACTAGGCTATCTGCCCGAGGGCATTTATAAGCTTAGCCAGAGTGTGTCGGCTTTTGCCGCCCCATTGATTAACTGATCCTCCCTCTGTCAAGCAGAGCCAATGAAGTAATCCCAGGGGTGTATTTTCTGCTACCCATCCACTTGTCAAGGTTTCTGTTGAAGAGTGTTAGTGAAGGGCTCTGTCTGATGTAATTTGGAATTTTGTTCCAAAGCATGGGGTGTCTCTGTGACAGGAATCTATCCCTCCAGCATGTTCTATTTATTGTTGCGGCGAGGTTTAGCTCAATAGAGCATGTGGCTCGCAGTGACTTGGATTTCTTTTGGTGGAGCATGTCCATCAATTCTGAGTTGGACATGGCTTTGTAAGTCAGGCAGAGATCACCTCTGAGTAAGCGATAAGCCACTGAGTACAGCCGGAGACTTTTCAGTTGGGCTGCATAGGACATGTGTTTGAGACCAGTAATCCTCTTGGTGAGGTACTTTTGTGGTCTTTCCAGCTGTTGGAAGTGTCTTGTGAGGTACATCCCAAATTGATTACATGGATACTGTAGTTACAAGCTTGGGCGCACACTAATAACAAATGTATATATTTTGTAACAGCTGCTGTTTCATCCATTAGATGCTCTGTCTTTTTCTTGGAAGGAGATGTTTCTCTATGCATTCCCCTCTTGCCTCTGTTACAGAAGGAAGATTCAGCAAGCTCAACCAGAAATCTTGCTGGTGACTCCCTTTTGGCTAAGACAGCACAAGTTCCCCCTTCGCCTGCACCTAGCCAGGGGCAATCACCACAAGTTACCTCACAGGATGGATTTACTCACACAGGACAAGGGAACCCTAGTACATCCACATTTGTCGGTCTGAATTTGACATTGTGGATGATAGGGTTTTAATTCCTTCCAGACACTTTTTTTTTTTTTTTTTTTTGAGGACATGCTAAAAGTTCTGCAGGAGGCTAGAAAACCCACAACTCTGGTGGCATAAAAGGACCTGCAACCACTGTCGGTTGATGTCCTGGTAGTTTTGTCCTATCTCTGTAAATTGATGAAGGCTGGGTTGTCCTGTTCTTTGGTGAAGGCTCACCTTTCAGCCACCTCTGCTTTTCTGCCTATGACTTCACCTTTGGCCTGTAGGTTAGAGGTAAAGCTATTCCTTAAAGGCGTCCTTCATATCAGACCTCCAAGGAAACCAATGCCCCCTCCTTTGGATTTCAATTTTGTGCTGGAGAAGCTTACACTGGCATCCTTTGAACCAGCAAGCTCCTCTTCCCTGCAACATTGTACTTAGAAAACTGTCTTGTTAGGGGGCAATTACCTCAGGTAGAAGGGTTTCAGATTTACAGACTCTGATGTCTATTCCCCCCTTCACTGTCTTCTGTAGAGATAGGGTTTTCCTGTGTACAGACCCTACCTTTATGCCTAAAGTGTTGAGTGAGTTATCTTTAAATCAGTCCATTAACCTTCCTACCTTTTTCCTTCACCCCAGTGCCCCAGTGAGAAAATCTTCCACATCTTAGATGTGCACAGACAACTCAGATACTACCTTGACAAGACAAAGCATATTCACACGTCAGACTGCCTGTTTGTCTCTTACCACCCAAGAACTCTGAGTAAGTCATTTTCCAAGCAAACTATTCCAACTGGTTTGTAAAGACATTTCCTTTTGTTATTTGTCCAATGGAAAGATACTTTGTTTCCCCAGTGAAAGCTCACTCCACCAGAGCAATGTCCTCTTCTGGGGCATTTTTTAGAGGTTTGGACATTGGCTCCATTCTGAAGTCAGTTAAATGATTCTCAGCCCAGCCCATACTTGCACAAAACAGTACAAGCTTGACACCATCTCTAAGTCCAGATCTGGGATTGCAAGAGCAATCCTACATGGATTTATTGAGAAAGCATCAGCTATTTCTCCTCCTAACCTGTCACAAGCTTGAGCTTTGGCATTTTCCCTTATGTGATGAATACTGCAACATATAAATAGAAGGACATAGAATAGTTGTGTAAAATCTTACCACACCATAGATGTCCATCTCTTCTGTATGCTGCAGTATTGCATTCCCCACCCTGCCTTCCCCCTGATATTTGCCTAGTTTCCTGTTGATATGCTTCCCAACCAGAATCTCAGGCTGGTGCTGGGCGGCATTCAGTTCTGAAGTAGGTGCATGCTGATGTCTGCTTTATACCCGACATTTCTTTATGGCCGATGTACGTGTAATGTGTTGTGGCGTAACATGTACCTCACAGTAGCATGAAGGCTTTTGGATACTGGCAGAACGTAAGAATCAGCCAGAGGCGGATTCCCTTATGTGAATACTGCAGTATATAGAAGAGAAGGACACCTATGGTTATGGTAAGATTTTAACAACTATTCTTTTTGCAGATATGCAGGAGGTCCATCATAGTCGGGTCTGACAATGCCCTGTGTGCCAGGCCTAGATCTCCCCTCAAAAACCTGTAGGAGGCAGAATACAGGGATACGGCCTTGAGTCAGTCTGCATAGGACATTTTACTCATGCCCTGTATTCTTTTAGTGAGGAACCTCTGTGGATGTTCCATTTGTTGGATATGCCTGGTTAGGTACATACCAAAGGGAGGCATTGTACTCAATGATATGTCTGATAAATGCAGAATATAGTGGAACAATGACTTCCTTGGACCTAGATGCTATACCTCTGTTTATAAGTTGTACGACATAGAATAATTTTCTCACTGCTGTAGATGCACGATGGTCAAAGGCTAGATTACTGTCTATATGTGTCCCTATGTCCATGATGACTGGGTCAACTCTATGGGGTGTGTTGTCAATGTGATAGTTACCAGGGGTGGATGACTTCCCAAAGTATACTATTATTCATTTCTTGGTGTTTAGTTTTAGTCCATGGCTCTGATACCAGTTATTTGTCTGTCTCAGCCCTTCCTGGCGAACATTTGTGTCACTGTGGGATTCAATGACAACTCCTAATTTGCAGTCTTCTGCAAATTTAGTTAGCCAGAGACCACTGACATTGGCTATGACTTCAGAGAAGTAAATCCTAAAAATGAGCGGTCCAAGGACTGATCCCTGAGGGACTCCACTTGTGACCGGCCTCTTTGTAAGGGTTGACTCCCCAGTTCTAACTTCCTGAGTCCTGTCTGTGAGCCAGTTGGCTATCCACCTGGTGACATACAGGTTTGTACCTAACCTCTTGAGTTTGTCAACAATGCCCAAGTGGGGTATTGTGTCAAATGCCTTGGCCAGGTCAAGGCAGGCAGTGTGAACCATTTTGCCCTCATCCATTGCTTTGGTGACCTTCTCAGAAGACCTGCCCTTGACAAAAACAAACTGGGTTGGATCCAGTGTCTGGAGTTTTACTGCATCATTATTGATCATTTCCATGATAATTCTTTCCATGGCTTTGCACATAAGACTAGTGAGAAGACGTATGGGTCTGTAGCTGGCCCACCTTTGTGCAGAGGGTTGACTTGTTGTTTTCCATTTATGAGGCATGAAGCCTGTTTGGAGGCTACAGTTAAATAGCAGTTCTAGAGGGCCTGATAGATCAAGTGTCATGCTATTTAGAAGAAGGCATCCTGATTGGGCCTATTTATGCAGTATTCTTGGACTTAGAGAGAGCATTAAAGACCTGTTCCCTAGTGATAGCAGGGGGTGTTATATTCAATGGTATTTCTTGAGGGAAGGTTGAGGGGGAGAGAGGGCTAAAGTTGGAGCTGAATTTATTAACCAGTAGGTTTGCTATATCTTCTGGCTTTTTTAATTTCTCTAAGTTCATGAAATTAGTATTGTTTCAATCTTTGATGCCAGCCAGAAGTGCTCTTCGCAGCACCTGCAAAGTGCCCAGTAATGACTCCTCCTGCAATTGGTATGGAGTTACATGTATTGGTAACTTATCTAAGTATGATTGTAGATTCTTTTTATAAGACCTGTTGCTCCTACTACTGATGGAACTGTCTGGGTATCTTTCTTCCACACTGCTCTTGTTTCTGCTTGCAAATCCTGATATTTTATTACTTTGTGTCTCTCTCTACGCAAGACACTGTAGTTCACTGGGTGTGGCGATTTCAATGATCAGTGCTACTTTTGTCTTCTGGGTCAGTATAGGTAGCTCCATTTACAATGAGCTCTGCACAGAATTGTGTATTGCCTTTGAGGTTGCGGACATAGCTAAAGAATGCCTTGTGGCTGTCCTTGGAGCGGGAGGCCAAATTTACTTCAAATTTGGCTTTGGTAGACTTTATCTATCCTCTGAGTTATTTGCTTAGTTTGGTGAGAATGCTTTTGTCCTGATGAGTGCTGTAACTCCAAAATTTTGCCATGATTATCTTTGTTCTGTTATACAGCCTATTGATTTTGTGATTCCACCATGGTGGCTTGTTTTCTGAGTTAGTTCTGTACTTCTTCCTGGTGGGTACAGCTGCCTGTATGCAGCTATTAACATACTTGTATAGGGTTTCTGCTAACAGTTCTGCATAGCTAGCAGGGTTTATGGGGGGTTGAAATTTTACCAGGTTATCGCTTAATAGCAGGAAGTTAGCCTTAGAATAGTTCCTGCATGTTCCAGGTTTGGCTGGTGGTCCAGGTTTTGTTTTACTTTCAAGGAGACCATTTTGTGGTCTGACTTTACTAGGGAAGACATTACACTAGGGGGGTGTGCAGCGCACTCCCATATTAGTGAGGGCCAGATCCAGTATGATTGCACTCCTTGTTGGTGTATTTGCAGTCTGGTCCAGGGAGTTTGTGTTTACAAAATCTGGGAATCTCTGTGCCTGTATGTTTGGTGTTGCATAATTTTCCCAGTTAATGGTTGGGTAATTAAATTCACCCATGAATATGGTATTGGGTTGGATGGGTGAGTGTTTCCATTGACTTTTAATGCATGGTATGGGTTTCTTGGGTCATAGAGAGGGGGGGGCCTATAGCTTGCAAGGAAGTGGTATTGGATTTTGTCTATGGTGATTTGATCGTGGAGCAGCTCAAATGCATTGTCCTGTCTTACCAGCCTTGAGGTATGTTTATTTTTGTTGTAAATTGAAACATCTCCACCTTTAGTCCCTGTATGTGTATTAGCTGGTCTAAGTGTGTGGAAGGCATTATAACCTTGCACAGTCAGTGTGCTGTCTGTGACTTTAAACCTTGTCTCAGTGACCATACAGACATCAGCATTCTCTAGGGTGAAGAGAGCTTCTAGGGAGTGGAGTTTTTTGTTTAGAATCCTAGCGTTGAGCAGTAATACCATTAGAGTTTTTTGGATTTGATTTGCTATGTCGGAAGTACTTTCAGTTTGCCTAAAAAAAGGCACTGTGGGGGAAGACAATGTTTTTGCTAATAGTCAAAAGCCTAGAGGGGAGAGGTGCAGACCATCCCTGGCAAAGCAGCGTGGGCTATTGACCATCTCCTTCCATGTTAACAAATATTGCACCACCTTAGAATGACACCAGAAACTAAGCCAATTGTTAAAGTCAGCCATCATTTGTTCGTAATGTGGCGTCATCTTTGGAGAAGGTAAAAGGCTGCTCAGTGCTAGACTCTGACATGGCTTAGTGGTAAATCACTTTGGCTATAATGTGCATGGTCCTGGGTTTGAGCCTTGCAGAGGCTGTTTATTTATGTGGGAGGGTGGCCTAATGGTTAAGGTGTTCGCCTTACAAACACAAGGTGCAGAGTTTGATTCTCACAAGGGATAATTGGCTAGGCTTAAAATGGCTCGCAAGGGCAGTTAGCTTAGTACGAACCTATGAACTATGAACTCATATGAGTCTAGGGCACATATTCTGAGAGCTTCATGATGTCTATCTTCATATAGTCAAGGGAGGTACATCTCTGGTCATTTACACCCACATGGACTATGACTGAGTCATACTGGTACTTGTGGTCCACTGATCTGAGTATGTGAGTAATACGGTGGATCCTAGCCCCTGATAAGCAACTGACCATGGCTTTCTCTGTACTCAGCCTGGTGAGAGGGATGTCATTCTGTCTCAAGGTGGAATCTCCAATGACCAGATTGTTGGATTGTGTGCTGGTTTGGCTTATGGGATTAGAAGTAAAGGCTCCATGAAGTGTGGGTGTATGTGTAGATGTGGGTGTTGTTTTGAAAGAGTGCATTTGGGGTTGCTGAGGTATTTGTTATATGTACTTCACCTAAGAGGTATTTGGGGTTTAGGAAGGTTACATTTAAGTGCTTCAGCATATGAGAGTGTATATGTTTGCTTTGAATTGTGTGTGATGGGTGCAGTGTGTGTACTACTGACAAACCTTATTGAAATTAGGAGTACTTTTATGTGAGAGCTTTGCCTCCTGTGACATTGTGTAAATACATCTCTCACATACCGTATCAGTTTGAGAATTAACTGGTTGTTATTAAACATGAGGCAATTTATACATTGCCTCAGGATGCCCATATCCAGCAAGCTGGTAATGGAGATAGTGGGAAAGTTCATATCCATGGCAACAGACCCTTTTTATTGATTAGACTGTTGGAGTGAGAATATAAAGCAATGTCAAGAGTATCCAGTTTGCAACTCGGGAGACAGTGCTTGTCACTGCAAACTAGTTGTCTTGTGTGCAACTAGGTACTGGTGAAATTTCAGTTGTGCTTTTACAGGAAAAATGTCACTCAAGAGGTCAGTGTCTATACAGGGCACTGCCATACATTTGAGTGGAAACTAATAAGTAGACCCTGAAAATTTAAGGATGAAGTATTTAGGCAGATATTCTGAAGTTAGAAACAAATCAAGCAGTACTTACTGAAAACAAAGAATTACCTTGTCAGGAATGATGAAAAGAGGGGAGCCATGTGGATGGCTGCTGCCTGACCTTTACTAGTGTTGGTCTCACCACAGGTTTACTCTGCTGGGATACAACCCTCCTCTGCTTCTTCTCTCACCAGAATCAAAGTATTAACACTAGTCCCAAGATGAGAAACAGGCCACAGCCTGTTTGGTGACCCACAATCTTTTCCCAGATGCTGCAAGGGGGTCTGTACGCTTTTGTAGCTTTTTCCTAGCATATGTCTTGAATAGCAACCGGACCAGTCAGGAGCATCAAAGTACAGACACTCACTGCCCAACCAGAAACAGTCAGAAATCAATGCACTTTGCTCCTTCTCTCATCAGGAGCAGAATATAAGCACAAATACAAAACTGTCACATATGAAGCAGTTATTAGGCTTTCCTGTGATCAGCAGTCTCCAGGAAATAATATCCCTGTGCTCCATCTCTCACCAGGAGAAAACAGAAGCACTAATCCCAAGATGACTACTGAAATATAGAATGTGGGCTCTTCAGTAACTGGTGGTTTTGCAGTAGATGATTAAGGGTAAGATGTAAAATAAATGGCTTAATATCCTAAGTACGGCAGTGTGCACTAAGCAGTTAAATATGAAAAATGGGGTAACAACCTTTAGCTGTGTAAGTGGAGAGAGAGCCTTTACTTTCAAAAGAACAAGATAGATTGAATGGGAGTGGGCACTTTGTATTCTGGTTCTGTGGAAAACAGTGGGATGGCCAATAAGGGGAGTGATTTCATAAAATGATAATTTTATGCTTACTCAGATCAGTCAATGAAAGGGGAGAGAGGAAAGGAGACGTGGTCAAATTATCATAAGGGACAGGCAACTAGAAAGACAGCTGTGTGACTCACACGAGATATACAAAATGCAACTAACCTTCCCCTCACAGCAAGTTGTGGCAGACTGTGGGTGAGCCTTTCCAGAAAAACAGCCTTCTGCTACAGAGGTTATTAAAAAGTGTGATGCGAGAGGGAAGATGATTCAGTAGATTTCTCGGCCCTACTTATCCACGTTTAGCAAGGGATTCAATGTTCCCTCTACAACCATCTTTAAAAAGCAAAATAAACAGTCCCAACAATCTACATTGAAAAAAAACAGTGAAAGCAGTGACAGGGAGCTTACAAAAGCAAGCAGGAACCCACTCCCCCAAGCAAAGGATAGTCTAGTAAGTCTGAATAACTGCATGACGGACTTGCCCCCCCCCTCCCCGATATCTTGACACTTCCTTAATTCTCATAGAAAGTGTTACTGAACCTCCCTTTCTGTGTTGCAGATGGGCTGTGAGAGTAATCCGTCAAGAGTACAGATGGCATTGGGTGTCTCACTGTTCTTTTTGAGGAGTCCTTTTCGTCTAATAGACCAAACTCTTCTTATTCATGTTGTCATATAGCATGTGCTCACTCAGAGGGGTGATAGAAGCTGTTCCTTCTCTTCAGTTATGAGAAGGGTTTTATTTAAGGATGTTTCTGGTGTCAAAAAAGATTCTTGGAGATCAGTTCTGGACCTTTCTTTTCTGAACCAGTGTGTGATAGTACCCAAGTTCAAAATGTTGTTACCCCTTACTCCCCTTTTGAGTTTTCTAGTGACCTTAGATTTAAAAGATGCATATAGCCACATTCCTGTAGATAGCAATTTCAGATGTTCGCAGTGTTTCTGTGTCTAAATCACATTATTAGTTCTCTGCCTTGCCCTTTGGGCTATCTACTACACCAAGTGTGTTTGCAAAGTATCCAGTTCTGAAGTAGCCTACTACAGACTGCAAGGTGTTCAGATTTTTCCGTATTTAGATGATTTGCTTGTCTTTGCAGATTTGTTTTCAAAGTGTCCGGAATCTCTCACCTGGATAAGGGATCTCTTACTCAGTCTGAAATTCCAAGAGAGAGCATTCAGAAGTCTTTTCTGACTACTCACAGGATTGGTTTCCTGGACACCTCAGTTCAAAGAGCTTTTCCTGCACATGAAAAAGATATGTATTTAGAGCTATTCCTGAAGTTTTCCACTCAGACTTCCATTTCAGCAAGTGAATTTCTGAGGATTCTGGGTCTCATGGCAACACTAATACTCATGATACGTGTTGTAAGACTCCACGTGAAAAATATCTCAATGGTCCCTGCAGCAATATCCCTTGACTTTTCAGATTCTAGTTGTGGGGTTTGTGAAAAGAGAAGATTCTGTGGTGGAGACACCTCATTTCTCTGAATCCAGGTCTCTGGTAGGGTCTCCAATGACTTTGGGCTCAGATCCTGCTTGCATCTGATCTCCTGCCGTCTTTGAGGTGTCTGATCTATTTTTCCCCCCAGAGCTATCTCCCTCAGGATGCTTTCAACAACCTTCCTAGCAGATAAGATGGGGAACCGGTCCTGTAGGCTGCCCTAAGCATCTTTATCTTTTCATCTTTTTTATCTGAAGCAGATCTGGACAAGATGATGAGGACCTTCTTGAAGGACAACATACAATTATTACTTCCCACTCCCCTTGCCTCTGGGATAGTGAGACTTTGTCCGCTCACTTTCGTGGTTATTTCTCCTTCTCTGGCTGATCTGTTGGATTTGGTGGCTTTGGATCCAGGTTCTTCCCACATGGCTCCCCTGTCAGAGCTAATGACCTGTGTATCCTCAGCTCTGATTATATCTCTGACCCGTATGACTCCAGATATGTTGGAGCTGAATGGGTCCAAGTGCTGAGGGGTCAGTGGCCTCAGGAGTTGCTGTCGCCTCTGCTTTTTGCAGTCTTCCCTGTCTCTGAGTCTCGGCTCTCAACATTTCTGTTCTGGCATCTTCTGTAGATCCTAGCAGAGCAGTGTCCATGTTGGACTTCTGTCATGGTCTTCAGATCCCCCCCTTGTGACCTGCGTCAGTCTTGGTGTTTGAGAAGTTTTGAGAAGATTCTATGCTGAGCAAGAGAAGATGGGACCCGCACATTCCCCGAGTCCATTCCAGACTTCTACAGTTTCTGGATCTTTGGTACCGTGGCATCAGTCCTTGGTAATAGGGGATACCAGTTGGTCTCGAGACAACCCAAGTCATGAGTTCCTCTGTTGCTTCCCACTCTTTGCTGTTGTCCCCCCCCCCCCCACACACACACACACACACACACCCTGTGAAGAAGCATAGGAAGCACATATACAAGAGAAGACATCTAGATTCCCTCAGGATTTTCTTATTGAAGACACTGACCATGAGGAAGGAAAATGGTCCCACCATGGATCTCCTTTGGAGATCTCCTTTCATTGCTCAGAAAGAGGGGAGGCTGGTCCACCAATGCTCCTTTTCCAGGGGAACTGGTTTTCTTTGAGGCTTTTGGTGCAGGACTGTGAATGACCTGGGTGGCCCCCTCGGCAGATGTCTGTTTGACCAAGTATCCTAATGGGCTTGGAAGAAGCCAGGCATGGTAGAACCCATCTCTCACAAGCTGGCCAAGATTTTGGTATCTCTTAAAGATGGGGCACATTGGAGTAAAGGGCCTGCAGTGGATACCATTGTGGTGACAGTTGTCACTAAAAAGGAACTCTCCAAAAAGAGTGCTTCTATTCACCCCTGAAATAAAAACTGTAGGGGTCTGGACAGATGCAGGAACTGTGTGTATGCTTTAGAGACTTGCTGTGCATTGAACTGCATGTCTCATTTGACCAGATTGCAGAGGGATTTGGCAAAGGAGCTGTCAAATTCCCATGCAAATGCCACAACATTGGAGTCCTGTTGGGTGTTGGAATCAAAGCTGTCAACCATGCACTCTGTTTCCACTGTGTAAATGCATCTCTTTTCCATTGTCGCAGGATGCATGGACAGAGCAGTAGATACTGGTCTGCCATCATGTCTGAATGCATCTATATGATTTTGCAGAAAGCGTCTTGAATGCCCCTTTTATTTGGTGTACTTTATTTGGACTTAGATCAGGAAAGCACTAAGCAGGAATGAACATGACTGCAAAATGTTGTTTGCCATCAGAATCAGTATCTGCTTACCTGAGAGGACCTTTTTGCATAACCAGAAGGGTGAGAAATATTTTTGTTCTGAAAGTCACATGACAGGACCCCCCAGGAGTAGAGGGAGGTTGCTGGACATCACCCAAGGGGCAGAGGTGGACCACAGTCCATGGGTTTTGAGTTCCTTTCATCAACAAGTCCTTCCAGCACTCCTGAAAGATTTATTGACTGTGCTTCTTTGGATGCATTGTGGGAATGACGCTCTTAACACCCACCCCCATGCCTGGAGGGTCATTACCCCTGACTCATGGGTTATGACAGTGATAACAAGAGGCTATCACATCCCTTCTAGACTTGTAAACCAAGGCTTTTCCAGATGTTCCACTCCAACAAAGAAGGGCAGCAGCATATGAGAAATATTAAAGCTGCTAGAAAAATGAGCAATCCAGGATATCCCACCAGAACAGAGAGGATCACAAGTCTACTAAGGGTTCCTGTTAGTGCCAAAAATGAACTGAGACTTAAGGCCAGTCTCGGACCTTAGCCAGTTAAATTAGTTTGCCAAGCAGACGTCATTTCGGATGGTCACTGTATAGTCAGTACTTCCTCTTCTGAGGTAGGAAGATTGGATGTGCTCAGTAGATCTGTAAGAAGCCTATTTTCATATTATGATAGTCAGGCAGTCCAGGAGGTTCCTGCACTTACAGCTGGGAGGTAGTCATTTTCAGTTGAGAGCACTGTCCTTTGGTCTCACAACAGCCCCCTGGGTGTTCACAAAATGCATGGCAGTAATAGCAGCCTGACTTAGGTTGCAGAGTTGCAGTTGTACCAGGTGATCTGCTGTTGTCTTTTTCATCTGTACCTTAACTGTTTTTTTTTTTTTTTTTTTTTGTAGCGCAGGTTTTTGGGAAATAAGTCAAGTTGTTGATGTTTAAGGTTGCCATCTTTCTTCAGAGTCTATTCATCTCTCTCTTTTTCCTCCTACCTCCCCTTTAGTTAAAAAAAAAAAAAAAATGATATATTGTTGCTGTTACCTCTAGGCCTAGTGCCCATCTCTTTTTTTTTCCCTTGTACTGTTTATAGTAGTCTTAGGACAATCATTGGTATTTTCTTTCCGTTTCATTGGCAATTTCTTGTTACCGTTGTTGGCAAATAGCTTGTTCAATTTCTGTAGCTGTTCTCTGTGTTTTTGAATTTGTTTTAGGGTTGTTTTTGACTTGGTAGCATAATGTCAGAGAAGCCTACGGGATTTAAAAAAATATTCATTGTGTGAGCACAAAATACGTAACTTGGATGCCCATTCCTAATGCATCTGCTGTCTTGGGGCTACTCATCTTGAGGTTGAGTGTAAGATTTGTTTCAGCTTCAACTACAGAGAGGTTAAAAACAAGACCAAGCTAATTCTCAAGGGTTTACTGCCTTCTTGTTTTTCCTCAGTTTATGGAGCTTCCCCTTTACAAACCAGTGAAAAATCTCAAGGAGAGAAAGGAAACACGTCTAAGGAAAAATCAAAGGAGAAGGCTAAAGAATCGAGAAAGAACACCCCTGACCACTCTTCTTGCTTGGTGCCAGCTTTGTCTCTACCTTCAAAGATATCTAAAGTTTGGGATCCGTCCACCTCTTTCAATCCTGTGTTTTCTCTGTCCCATAAACAGCCTTGGTTCTCCCAGAGCTGATTCCCTCAAGACTACATTCTCTTTTTCTGCAAGAAACTCCCAATAGAGTTTCTAGATATCCATCTACCTCCCCATCCTTCAGGTCTGCCAGGAGCCTGTCTGAAGCAGATGTGGACAGGATGATGAGAAAATATTTTAGGGCCCAAATTCAGTTGGGAGTACTTCCAGCTCCATCTTCCATTGGACCCATGAGCTTTGGACCAGCCCAATTCACCCTTCATGACTCCTACTCTTATCTTCCCTTCAACTTTGGATATTAAGGATCTGAGAATTCTGTGATTATCTGGGGTGGTCCCCAAGCTCTGGCCTTTATTGACTCTGATATCTTCTCTAATCCAGCCAGCGCCGATGTTGTCAGAGCTGGAGGGATCTGAGAGACGCAGCTTTGGCACTGGATCCGGGGGGGCTTTGACTCTGAGATTTTCAGAGCCATCCCTTCTGCATCGGGCCTCACCACTAGACAGTTTGTCTCCAACCTCTGCATCTAGGCAGGGTCACAGGGAACTCTTGGATTTCTCCAGGCCGGTGGCTTTGTCTCATAGTGGGGTATTCTTAGGTTCTCCATTGGTGTCTGAATTTGAGGCAGTGGAGAGAGCTCTCCACATGAATGGAGACAGGACAGCCTTACCCACCTTGGGTTCTCCCTCTTCTCAACTGTATGTCATGGGTCCTAAGTCTGCTAATTCTTTCCTGTTGGGGCATCTGGTCCATTCCAGCTTTGAGACAGTTCTTTTGCAGAATCCCCCCCCCTCACTTCCAGGTCTTCATTAGATCACCCCCACAAGGAGGTTCCCCAGAAGCATAAATGCGAGAGGAAGCACATTGATTCTCCACAGAAATATTTAATTGAAGACACAGACCTCAGTGGAGAGGAGGGGTCCCCCAGGTCACCCTGTGAGGATAGCTCATTTGGAGAAATTCTCGAGCTTCAAATGCAGAAAGATGGTTGATCATCAGAAGTTCCTTCCCATGAGGAATCAGTGTTTCTTGAGGACTTCTAAACTAGCTCAGCTACATACTGGGTGGTACCTCTGGTGGATGAAATGGTGGACCTCATGTCCTGTTGGCCTTGAAAGGATCTGATTACAACAGAACCCATTCCAAAGAAACATAAGCACCCATTGGAGCAAGAATCCCCAGTTGATGCCATGTTTGTAGCGGCAGCCGCCAAGAAGGAACTTGCTAAAAAAACGTCCATGTCTGTCTTCCTAACAGAGAATCTAGTGCCCTGGATAGATTTGCAAAGGGAGTTTTTGCCTCAGCAATCATTGTCCTATAGTCGCTCAGTTACCTGCCACATTTTACAAGATTCATGAGGGACTTGACAAAGCAGATTTCCAAATCCCTCTCTCAGTCCATGTCAGCAGAGGATAGAAGACTGTGTCTTTGCAACTGACTACCCTACAGTTCCTGTCAAATGCTTCCATGTGGCTGATTTCACACATTACTGAAGGTGTTTCACGAGCATCTGGTTCTGAAATTACCATTAGGAAGCATGCCTGGATGCAACTTTGTGGAGCACTACAAGATGTCCTTCATCAATGCACCCTTTGATGGATTTACTCCCTTGGATGTAAGTCTCTCTGAAGTACAGAGAGATGGAGGAATGTAAGGGAATTTTACCTTGAATGCATTCAAAGTTTTTAACTTTTTGGGATGTACCTTCATTGAGTCCCCCTTTTCTTTGTTTAAAAGGGCCTTTAATTATGTGCCTTGTTTTAAGTTGGATGTTGTTAAAGCTCCCGTTCGATTGAAATGTTTTACATAGAATCTTAATTTATGATTTTTTTTTCTCCAGACAAGCTGTTTGAAATTGGTGAGGTGAACTTTAAGAGAAGTACTTTTTTAACCACCCCTTAACCATATGGTGGAAGTTTTTGAAAGATTATGTTTAAAAAGCTTTAGAGACCTTTGTATGGAAAATTATTGCTTCTCTGATAATTTAACACTGGAAGAGAGATTTTTTGAATTTTATGATGAGCAGTAGAACATTACAGGTGATGAAACCTGACAAGGGGGTGGGACAGTTCTAATGGACTGTGTTGACTATTCCATTAAAATGCTGGACCTCCTTTCAAATGAGAAGACATATACAAGGGTCTCCAAAAACAAAATCAACATTGCTTACAGCAACATTGATTTCACATTAATGGATTTAGTGCCCCAGGGAATTATGGATGTAGCTATGTTTAACTTTGTGACAGCTGAAAAAGTAGTTATTCCTTCTATTTTTGGGTTCCCTAAAATACACAGAGACATATCGTATCTCCCATTTAGACCTATTGTGGCCAGTAGAGGTTCTAAGACTGAGCCCCTGACAGTTTACATTGATAAAATGTATAAAGAATTGTTCATTTTCAAGGCACACATTTTGAGAGATTCCTAGTAATTACTGGAGAAGTTAAGAAGTTCCTTACAGTGACTGTTACTGGTTTATTACTGTCAGTGTGGGTAATGTATTCCCTTTAATACCACATTCCAAAGGTATTAATAACTTTTTAGCAGTTTTAGGTTTGTGTGAACTTTGTCTTGCAGGGAAACCAAAATAATCAAATGCTTCTTGGAAATAATTTAAAAAAAAAAACAACTTTATGTTTTTGAAGGGAAAGTTTTCCATCGAGTGTTTGGTGTGGGAGTGGGAGCAGCTTGTTAGCCCATTTATATCAACATAGTGTTGGCACATTGGGAAGAAGTTTACATCTGAGTTTTATAAATATGTTGTAGCTTATTATTTCAGATTCTTGATGACATCTTAATTTTGAGGAAAGGACCCCCTGAACATTGGTGTGAATTCAAGTCTTCTCTTGATAGTTCAGCAAGGTTTTTAGAATTTACACGGAAGTTGAACCTTGACAGTATAAATTGAGTATTACTTTCAGAAAGGACGTGTCTACCATGGCATATACTTCTACTGTTTTTAGAAAAAATACTTTTTCAAATTCGTACCCCTGTTTTCAAAAGAAAGGAATTGTGAAGGACCAGATGGTCCGTTTGTTGAGGCTTATTGAGTCTGAAATTAGATTGATTATTTAATGGCATTATTTCATGAAAGAGGTTATCCTGAGACCATAATTAATATTAGGAGAAAAGTGGTTGAATGAAGAATAAGTTTCATCCCCTTCTTGGGATTACTGACCGAATATCAGATACATTTTTAAACACTGATAATCGTAAGAACCACACAGTGGCTAACCTGAAGTCCATGTCAGCAGAAGAGAAGAAGGTTTTCTCCTCCTGCATGGCCACCCTAACTGCTATTTCTAACACATCTATGAGGCTGCATTCTCATGTGACTGAGGGCACCTCTAGGGCTGCTGAGATGGACGTTGCCATCAGGCGGCATGCCTGGCTCTGGCTTTCTTCTTTTTCAGAACCTTTCAAGGCATCATTTACGAACGTTCCCTTTGACAGTTCAACCTTGTTTGGCAAGACTGTTCGTGACACTCTGACCTAACTGAGAAAGACAGGAAGACCTTGTCTGTCATCAAGATCCGCTTCTCTACTCCACAAACATCCTTTTCGAGGAATCAGAGCGGAGTCAAGAAGATGTGGTTTCAGAAGTCTCAGGGTTTTTCCCAGGATGCTCAGGGTTCGTCATCCCCCAAAGACAGAGGGGGAAATGACAGATGCTGCCCTCATGGCATAGGGGGGTCCGAAGATCCAGGGGTCTCGAGATTTATTCTCGGACAGACCTTTCAACAATCCTGAGGGATTGCCCGAAGGCTCTGCTCTAGAGGCAGTCGGGTGGCATCTCTCTCTGCACCCAGGAGCCTGGGAGTTCATCAGAAATGATTGTTGGATGCTGCAAGTAATATCCAGAGGTTATTCCATCCCATACCTTCACCCTCCCTCTCTGACAAAACTCCTCCCAGATGTTCCACCTTGTCAAAGGAAGGAGGCAGCCATAGAGATCGCCAGGCTACTCGAAAAGCAAGTCATCCACTCTGTCGCCCTAGACCAGTCCGTATCAGGCATTTATTCCAGGTTTTGGTGCCAAAGAAAATAGGGAACTTAAGACCAATTCTGGATCTCTCTACCCTGAACCTGTCTGCTGTCAAGACAGGGTTTCAGATGGTCACCCTTTAGTCCATTCTGCCCTTTCTGCAGATGAATGACTGGTTGTGCTCAGTGGACCTTCAGAACGTGTACTATCATATCAAGATGTACAGACACTCCAGACGGTTCCTCTGCTTCTGGCTGGGAGCCAATCATTTTAAGTTCAGAGTGCTCCCCTTTGGACTCACCACGGCCCCCTGGGTGTTTACCAAAGTGATAGCGATAGTGGTGGCTCACCTGTGGCTGCAGGAGGTTTCAGGTCTTTCCATACCTGGACGATTTGCTCCTTTCCACTCCTTCCATCGACTGATTCAGGCCAGGGATTGTCTTCTCCACCTAGCCTCTACCTTGGTCATCATGATAAATCTTGCCCTGTTCAGGTTTTGGACTTCTTAGGTGCTCAGTTGGATACGATTCAGGGCAGGGTGTTTCTACTGCCAGACAAATTATTGTCTCTTCAGCATCACGTAAAGTCTATTCTTCAGACCCAGCTTCTCCCTGCAAGTATGGTTCTTTGGGTGTTGGGGTCCATGACAGCCATGATCACTCTTCTGTCAACCGCACGCCTTCACATGCGGATTCTTCAGTAGACCTTAGCAGTTCAAAAGGTCCCTTTTCGACCTTCCATTGTTGTAACTGGTCTGGCTGTCCCAAGTTTACCGAGACTCTCTACAGTGGTGGTTTTATTTCCCCGACCACCTTCTGGGCTGCCCATTTGTTCTTTCTTCCCCCTCGATCATTGTGACCACGGATGTCTCCTTGCTCAGGTGGGGGGGTGGGGCATTGCATGGGATGGACTCTCCAAGGCACATGATCTTCCTTAGAGATCAGTCTGCATATCAGTGTCCTGGAGATGAGGGCAGTGCTTTTGGCATTGCAAGCTGTCCACCCCTTTCTTCCTACCAGGATGATTGCCATTCAGACAGACAACATGTCAGTAGTCTGGTACGTCAACAAACGGGGGGAACCAGATCTTATCCCCTTTGCCGTGAGGCCATGAGATTGTGGGAGTGGGTGTTGTCTTCCAACCATTTTCTGGTGGCAACCCACATTTCACTGAAATCCAACATTCTATCGGACAGGCTCAGCAGGTCTGATGCCTTATGAGTGTTCTCTGAATCCTTCAGTGGCGGACATAATCTTCCAAAAGTGGGGCCATCCTTGCTGCGATCTCTTCACCTCTCTTTCCAATGCAAGTGCAGTGAGTATTTTGCTATGATCCCCCCCTCCGTGGGAGTCAACCAGAGATGCTCTAGTCCATGATTGGCACTCCAGTTTACTTTATGCTTATCCTCCTCTAATCTTCAAGTTTATTCAGAAAGCACAATGGTTGAGGAGCTCAGTCAATTCCTCATTGCCCCATTCTGACCTCGTCAAGTTTGGTTCCCCACTCCGAGGTCTCATCTAGTGTGTCCTCCTTGGACCCTGGATCCGGTTCCAGATCTGATCAAGCACCCGTCAGGGATTCCTCACCTAGAATTAGTCAGCCTGAAGCTTACTGCTTGGCTGCTGCAGTTTCCCCTGATAGCCAGGACTTTCGTGATCTCTTCTCCTGTCAAGAAGATCTTGATTGCGGCTCATAAGGCTTCTACCAGGAAGATCTATTCTAGCAAGTGGAAGCGTTTCTCAATATGGGTTTCTCAGGATGATCTGGATTCCGTTACAGCTCCAGTCCCTGCCATTTTAGATTTTCTAGCCTATATTTTTGATACCAGGGCTAGTTTTTTTACTATTAAAGTTCAGTTTGCAACAATTTCTAATTTCTGTGTGGGTGAGAATTTGGCTTCCTTGGCTTCATCTAAGCTCTGCAAGGCCTTCTTGAAGGGTGCCTTTCATCTTCGGCCTACTATCATGGACCCAGTACCTCCTTGGAATCTAACTTTGGTTTTACAGGCATTGGTTTCTCCTCCATTTGAACCAGCTGTCACAGTTGACTTATAGTTCTTATCTTGGAAGACTGCCTTTTCGGTGGCTATTACCTAGGCCAAGAGGGTTTCCGAACTGCAGGCGTAGTTTATCAAGCCCCTATATTTGGTCTTTCATAAAGGCCGAGTGTCTCTTCGGACTAACCCATCCTTCTTGTGGAAGGTGGGTTCTGAGGTGAACATTTACCAGGTTATTAAGTTGCCAGTTTTTTCCCGAATTACCGGAACAAAGGGGAATACAAATTACACTTACTTGATGTTCACAGGCAGCTACGTTTCTGTTTGCATAGCACTAAATGTTTGCAGAAGTCAGATCAGCTTTTCATGTCTTTCTCTAAGCCTCTTCTGGGGAAGCTTGTTTCTAAGGTTACTCTCACTCATTGGATTTCTGAATATATTGCTTTGGCCTATTGTTCCAAAGGTTTGTCTGTACAGGGTCCCATTTGGGCACATTCCACCAGATCAGTATCTACTTCTGCGGCCTTTTGGTCTAGGATCTCTGTTGATTATATTTGTTCTGCTACTAACTGGTCTTCTATGCATACCTTTATTTCACATCACAAACTGGATATTCTTTCCAGGAGCAGGGCATCCTTTGGCTCAGCTGTACATCCTTCCATGAGGGCCTCCCAAGGTTATTGTAGCTAGGGACTCTGTCCCACAGGTTGAAGAGCAAATGAAAACAACTACTTCACATAAAGAAGTTATGTACTTACCTTGATATTCCATCTGAGTTGTTGCTTTTCATTTGTCTTCAACCGTCCCTCTCTTCTTCCCCTTTTTGGCTGTGTAGTGGACTGGACAGAGACAGCCGTTGGCTCCTTTTTGGGTAGAGCTGTGTCTGTCTGTGTGTCTATGTCTCTTTTTTTGGTCAGGGATGTAATATTGCTATACTAGAGGGGTTGTTGCTGTTCTTCAACAAACTCCATCGGGGGGGGGTATGGCATTATGGGAAGGGGAGGAGCTGGCATTTTGGATTCAATGCTGGAATATACAGCCGAGTCGGGTCCGTGGTGGATCTGAGTCCCATAGGTTGAAGACAAATGAAAAGCAACAAGTCAGATAGAATGTTATGGTAAGTACATAACTTCTTTTTTTTTAAAACAGAATTGGAAACAGTTGCACATCTTGTTGCTAGTTGTGGCAGAAGGACTGTATACTGAAAGGCAGTGGGGATTGTGCAAACATTATAATTCTGAAGTAGCTGAAAAGCACTGGAAACATAAGCTACAAAGCATCATTGAAAGTGATGAAATTTATATCATTTGGGACCATCCATTACCAACAGTTAAAAAAATAGATGCAAGAAAACCAGATATATATAGTGGTCAATGAAAAGAAGACAAAAGTAACATTGATCATTAAAATTGTTACACCTAGCTGACTACAGTGTCTTGCGTACAGAGAGACACAAAGTTATAAAAGGTAGAGATTTGCAGGCAGAAGTGAGAGCAATGTGGAAGAAAGATACCCAGAGTGTTCCAGTAGTAGTAGTAGGAGCAGTGGGCCTTATAAAAAGAATGTACAATCGTATTTATATATTTTACCGATACATGTAACTCCATACGAATTGCAGGAGGAGTCATTGCTGGGCACATTGTGGGTGCTGCGAAGAGCACTTCTGGCTAACATCAAAGATTAAAACAGTAATTTCATGAACTTTAGTCATACTTTGACTTAAGAATGGGGTCCATTCCCGTCATGGTATTAGAAACCTAAAAGACTTGAAAAAATTAAAAGGGAGAAGCATAAGCAGGGCACAAGCTGCGCCCATAACTACTCTGGATGTCTGATGATGATAATCCCCTTCGAACAGTAAAACATTATTTTGGAGGATTAGGTCAGGAAGGGAGGTACCTTAACTTCTTCCATGGGAATGGAAGAATATTCTGAAAGGAAGGAAAAGAACCACTCAGGACCTATGTCGTGGGGTATAACTGATAATAAGTCCAGCAGGTCCACAGTAATAAACATGACATAGGCATAGAATTCCAAAGTACTTAAAAATCTCTAACAAATGCCAAAAATCTTTTAAAATATATCTCACAGGACTGAGTACTGATTTACAGTTAAAATAAATATAGTTCGCCAAAGGCTGAGTTTTAGTCCTTTAGCAGAGACAATTGGCCTTAATTGGGATCTGTAGCATTTTTATGGATCTTTGGATTACCAAGAGTTAGTGTTATTCTAAGCTTGGCTATGTTCACATATTCCCGTACCATATGATCATTTTCACCCTGTGTGACCATGTCAAGCAGAAGAAAACCTAATTTGGCATAAGCAGTGCTGATTTCATTCAAAGGCACTCTTTCGTAGATCATATTGTTTGAAAGTAAAGAGAATATTTTCTAAGAATAGTTGAAACTATTCATGACTACAACACCCCCAGCCTTATCTGGTTTCATAATGTTGATACGTTTATCGTTAACCAAAATGCACAGTGCTTCCCTTTCATTGTGAGGTAAATGATCAGGTAAGAACCTTTTATGTTTTTTTTTTTAAACACCTTTTTTGAATTATCACTTCTGACATAGGCAAATTTACATTTATACAAAAGTAAACAAACTATATTAGCAAATTAGCATTAACAAACATCATACTTCACATATATTGCTGTATATCATACAACCTAAGCAATATTACATAAATTATTCAATTGCTGCCCCCTTTCTTTAAACAAGAAACATGGAATTCCTTGGAGAAAACTGGCAGTGGAACCAAGGCATTGGGAGCAAATAACTAGAGAGAGAAAGGTAATAGAATGGGAGGAGGCCAAGAATTTATTTGGACTGCAGGATAGAGATTGTCTTCCCTATCAAGGATTGATATCAGAGTGTAGGCAAAGAGAAAGAAATGTGTGTCTGTGTGTGTGTGGCGGTGGTGGTGGTGGGGGGGGTCCTAAATGAAAGGCCAGCACTGGTAGACTTTTTTAGTAGGATCAAGAACAAGAATAGAAGCTGCCAATAAAAAGGGGAATAATTAGTAGAGCCTATAAAATATTGCATGATAACTATAAGAATCAATCAGAGGAGGTTAGAAAAGGGTGGGAAGACAGATTGGATAAGCAATTCAGAAAGAAACAATGGGAGGGGATATATGTGTATCTCCCAAATAGATTTAGGATTTTTGCCTGGAAATGTTTGCATAGCTATTTCTATACCCCAAGTAGACTCCAGACAGTTTCTCCTCAGGCAGACAGCAAATGTTGGAGGTGTGAAGGAGAAGAAAGAGGTAATTGGGAACATATTTTCTGGGAGTGCATGAACTGGCAGACTATAAGGATTCTCTGCAGGATGCACTGTCGGAGATGCTGGGTGGGCAGATTGATCAGTTGAGGGAGATGAGTTTTCTGAGCTATGATACAGAATCGGAATTTCCTAGGCATGGTAAGTCCTTGCTGTGTCTAATAATGGTGGCTTCCAAAAAAGCAATTACTAGAAAATAGAAATCAAAATCTAAACTAACTGTACTAGAAGTAGTGAATATAATAACAGAGGTAAAACAACTGGAACTGAGATCTTTAGAAAAGGGTAGGAGCAAACTACATAGGAAAAATGGGAATTATGGGAACGATACATGCAAGGAAAGAATAAGGTTTAAAAGGTGGCAGGACTTCATTGAGCTATGTAATGTCTCACCGAAAAAGATTGGGTCGATTTATAAGTGATGTATAATGTTTGCAGCAGTGTCAGTATGGTTTGTGATGTAAAATGCTTGCAACTAGGATTGTGTCAGTGTGATTTGTTTTCATTTAAGTAAATGTAAGATTGTCTATGTAGTAAGTGATGGGTTTAATAAAGATGTTTCTTGTTTAAAGAAAAAGGCAGGAATTGAATAATTTATGTAATGTTGCTTAGGTTATGTGATATATAGCAATATTTGTTATGTTAATTATAGTGTGATTACTTTTATATGAATGTATATTTGCCTATGTCACAAGTGATAATTCAATAAAGGTGTTTGGAAAAAAAATATGTTGCGAATAATTTCCTTGCTAATGTTGTAATGTTGTTGAATCAGTATTATTCCTCCTGTTTCTGGTAAGTTTAAGTCCCCAGCCATTATTATTCTTCCCTCCTGTGTTTCATGCAAGAAATGTATGAATTCATGTAGGTCATCAGAACTTAACGTTGGTGGTCTGTACACTCCAATAATTGGTATATTTTCCTGGATTGTCTTTATTGTCACAGTTACACAGTCTATAGTATTGGTGTTATCATTTAACATGTAATAATCACAGGTCTCATAACTATCTTTAATACCTATCATAACACCTTCACCTGATTTCTTTTGTCAGAATGTCTGTTATAGTAAAAATATTTATACCTTGACAGAACTAGTTTCCAGTCATTGTTCATAGGTTCATAGGTTCATACTAGGCTATCTGCCCGAGGGCATTTACAAGCCTAGCCCATCGTTTTGTGGCTTATGCCACCCCTTTAGTATGGGGAACTATACCCATTATTTTGCTGTGCCTCTGTCGAGCAGTGACACTGAGGTAATCCCTGGGGTATATCTGCGATCTCCCATCCATTGGTCAAGATTTCTCTTGAACAAGGCCAGCGAGGTGCTCTGCCTCACATGTACCGGGATTTTGTTCCACAGCATAGGGAGTCTTTGGGTGATGAATCTATCCCTCCAGCACGTCCTATTAATAGCCGTGTCAAGGTTTAAGTCTCCCGCCCTTGTGGCTCTGATGGATCTAGATTTTTTGAGGTGAAGCATATTTATCAAATCTGGGTTTGACATGGCCTTGTATGTTAGGCAAAGGTCACCTCTGAGCAAGCGTGGCGACTGAATAGAGCTGGAGTTCTTTCAGTCGGGCAGCATAGGACAGGTTTTTGAGACCCTTTATCCTTTTGGTGAGGAACTTTTGTGGCCTCTCCAGCTGCTGCAAGTGTCGGGTCAGATACATTCCGAATGGGGCATTGTACTCAATCATTGGTCTGATGAGTGATGAGTAAAGGGAGACTATGACCTCCCTTGATCTAGATGAGAATCCCTTCATGATAAGGTGGGCAATGTAGAAGGTCTTCCTAACTACTGTAGCTACATGGGTGTCGAATGACAGACTACTATCAACCTGAGTCCCCAGGTCCCTGATAACTTCTTCTGTGCTCAGTGGATTGCCACCTATTTGGTAGCTAGGGGTAACCTTGTTTTTCCCGAAGGGTATGACTATGCATTTTTTGGCATTTAACTTTAGGCCGTGGCTCTGGCACCAGTTATCCGTTTCTGTGAGACCCTTCTGAAGGATATCTGTGTCAGATGTGTTTTCTACTATGGCGCCCAGTTTGCAGTCATCTGCAAACTTTGTCAGCCATAACCCTCCTGTGTTTGCTTGTACTTCGGAAAAGTAGATGCCAAACAAGAGTGGGCCCAGGACTGAGCCCTGTGGGACACCACTTGTGACAGGCTTTGAGTCTGACATGGCGCCAGCAACTCTGACCCTGTGGGTTCTGTCACTCAGCCAGTTTGCAACCCATCTTGTGATGTATGGGTTGACATTTAAGCTGATGAGTTTTTCAATGATACCCGAGTGGGGTATTGTATCGAAGGCCTTAGCCAGATCGAGGTAGGCTGTATGGACTGCCTTTCCTCATCAATGGCTTTGGTGACTGTTTCAAAAAGTCAACCAAGTTTAAAAGGCATGATCTGCCTTTGACAAAGCCAAACTGGGTTGGATCCAAAGTCTGCAAATTCCCTATGTCTTTATTTATGAGGTCCATTATGATCCTCTCCATGGCTTTGCAGATAAGGCTTGTCAAGCTAATGGGCGGTAATTTCCAGGGTCGGTGGAGGCACCGCCTTTGTGAAGTGGTACCACAGTTGCAGTGCGCCACTCCTGGGTGCGTATCCAGAGGTAAGACTTTGATTAAACAGCTGTCCTAGCTGTGGGTTTAATTCCTCATTGAGTTCATGGAGCACACAGCCGGGGACACCATCAGGTCCCATGGATGCTGTGTTTTTTGCTTTGGAGAGAGCAGTTCTCACTTGGGCGCTGGAGATGTTTGGGGGCTGCAATCGTTTGGTATAGATATCTCTCCTTTTGGGGAGGGGAGAAGTTTGCACTGAACCTGTCAGCCAGTATGTTGGCAATGTCTGTAGGATCAGTAATCTTCACATCATTTTGAACTAGCTCTGAGCATATCTGGGAGTTTCCTCCCAGGTTTCTAACATAGCTAAAGAAGGCCTTATGATTGTCTTTTGAGTCTTTAGCTATTTTTCTCTCAAATTTGCTTTGGATGATTTTATGAGAGCTCTTAGTTTTTACTTATAGTGATCAAGGGTGTCTTACCTTTTAAGGATTTTGCTCTATCTTGTAGTAGCTTCCTCCTTTTGTTGTAGAGTTTGTTTATGGCTGGGGTCCACCAGACTGGACGCTTGCCTTTGGTACAAAAAGTCTTTGTTTTGCTTGGGATTGCCTTATCCATGCAGTCCTGCAGGTGCTGGTAGAAGGCATTTGTAAGTGATTCAGCGGCTTGAGTACTGTTTTCCGCTGGCTCGGGGCCTTAAAGGAGACCATACTAGTCTTTAGAAGTGTGAAGTCGGCTTTTGAGAAGTTCTTTACTGTGGTCTTTTTATTTCAGGTGGGGTGGGATGAGGACCTCCAGCGAGATTAGTTTGTGGTCTGATCTCACCAGTGAGGGGTACACCTCCGGTGTTGAACATTGTGCTCCCATGTTCGTGATGATGAGATCAAGTATGTTATCTCCTCTTGTGGGGATGGTGACTAGTTGATCCATGGCATTTGAGTTTATGAATTCCAGGAACTTTTGGGCTAGGGTGTTTGGGCTTGAGTAGTGTTCCCAGTCTATATTAGGGTAATTGAAGTCACCTAGTATGATGGTGTTTGGTGATACATTTATCCCTCTAGTGTTTTCAGGAAGGCCATGTGAGGTTCCTGAGTTTGTGAGGGTGGCCTGTAACATGCTACAATTTGCAGCGCAGTCTTGCCTATGGTTAATTGCACCTGGATGGTCTCCGATGCATCGTGCGTTGCCACCAGTCTTGAGGTGTGGGTGTCCTTGATGAATATGGATACCCCTCCTTTCTTGGTATTGTCCGGATTTTGGGGCCGGAACGCATGATATGAGGTAAAACCTGGTAGCTGGGGTGCTCTCAGGAGCCTTGAACCAGGTTTCTGTCACAGCACAGACATCGATGTTCTCCATACTGAGAAGGGCCTCGAGTGCGTGCATTTTGAGATTTAGACTTCTGGCATTGAGCAGCATTACCCTTAGTTTTTCCTTTTTGTGTTCTAGGGTGGTAGGTTTAGAATTTGAGCCTTGCCTAAAAAGGCACTATGGGGTGGCAAGAGCCTTTGCCAATATCCGGAATCCCAGGGTGACAGGCGCAAGCCGTCCCTTGCAAGCAGCGTGGCTTGTCCAGCATGTCATCCCAGGCAGACAGACACTGGATCCCCTTTGAATGACACCAGTGTTTAAGCCAATTGTTAAAGCTGATCATCTTATCTCTGTATTGTGGCATCATTCTTGGTGAAGGTAGGATACTGCTCAAGGTCAGGGTCATACCTGCCTGGGCTACATAATCAGAGAGCTCCTCAATGTCTCTTTTCATGTAGTCCAAGGAGGTACGTCTCAGGTCGTTTACACCAGCGTGGACAATGACTGAGTCATATTTGTACCTGCTGTTGAGAGACCTGAGTGCTTGCGTTATGTGGCGGATTCTAGCGCCCGACAGGCAGCTTACTGTGACCTTCTCCTTACTCAGTCTGGTGAGCGGGACGTCAGTGTGTCTGACTATGGAGTCACCAATGACTAGTGTGTCTGGCATTGTGTTTGGCCTTAAGGGCTGTGACTGTTTGACACTCTGACTGTGAGGTCTATGTGTTGCAGGTGTTGTGTTCTGAGGTGGTGGTTGTTTGGGTGTCTGCTTTGGTGGCCTCTGCTGTTTTGGTAGATTTTTGATCAGAGCCTCCGAGTATGTCTTTGTGTGTTTATGTGTATGATTTGAGGTTGTAATGGTACTATGTGAGACTGGGTCTATAGTGTGTGTGGTAACCTTCTCCTCCTGACTGGTCATGCCAGTCCTATGTTGAGAGAGCTCAGCCTCCAGTTTGGCCGTATAGTTGCATCTCTCGCATGTATTTGTGTTTTGTGGGAGGAGGAGAGGGTTGTCTGTGTACATGAGGCAATTGTAACATTGCCTCAATATTCCCAGGTTCACCAGCTGAGCAGGAGAGGACACTAGCAACTGATCCCTCGACATGCTAGAAGGAATAGACAAAAAAAAACTTTAAAAAAGATTCCGGGGGACGTGGGTGACCAAGAAGTGGGGGGTTGCCTTTTTTGGGTACTATCTATGACAAGAGTGCCATATCAAGGTAATAAGTACTGTAGGAGCAAGTGCTACGTTTAAAAGATAGAGAATAGTCTACTTGGAGTCAAGTAGAGATGATCCTTTTAATTATAGGATACGCTGATTAGATCAGTAGTTCTTTAACCATGTTTCACAAACAATAACAGTGTCAATCTTGTGGGAATGTAGCACATTTTCCAATAAAAAAAAACTTTATTGTTAATGCTGCTAGCATTAACAACCATCAAAGATGCATCAAATGTTGCTATCTGTGAACTGTTAAATTTTCGACCTGGCAAAATTCCTGCCTTGTGTTTGTTAAACATTGCAGAATATCTGCTTCAAAAATTCTCTTCCATGATCTTGACAAAGCAGCCAATCCTATCTGAACACCTGTGCCCAAAATTATGCTCGGTTGCTTTACACATTTCCATTTTTTTTTAAATGGGACTTTTTTCACGTAGGTATTTACCCAATAAAATGTTATTTTCAGTGACCTGACTCTCCTTTCTATATGTGATTTGTGAAAAATACATCCTAATACCAGTACAAGATCTAAGAGGACCACAAGTTC